>NW_024581701.1:0-169474 GCF_017639235.1 Corvus kubaryi
CCCGCCGCCCGCGCCGCCGCCCGCGCTCCCGGGAGCTGCCGCCGGCCCCTCGCCGTCTCGCCCGCCCGCGTCCTCCTGCCCGGCGGCCGCGATGTCCGACAAGGAGTTCATGTGGGCCCTCAAAAACGGAGACTTGGATGAGGTGAAGGACTACGTGGCCAAGGTAGGAGGAGGTGGCGGTGGTGCGGGGTGGGGGAGGCGGCGCTGCGGGCGGAGGAGGGAAGGATGTGTGCGCAGCCCCCGGGATGGGGCCGGGGCGGCGGGAGCCGCGGCCTGGGCGGGCACGGGCGCTCGCTGAGCTCTGTGCGGAGCTGGGGGCCCCCTCCCCCTCCGCGGGGCCTCTCAGTTCCTGGGCTTCCTCCTTCCCTCCTGCCCCCAGCCGCCCCTCGCGCCTGCCGGTGGAGTTATTCTGTGTCAGTACGTGAAACTTAAATGGATTGACAGCCAGGATCCCAGCCCTGCCTCGCTGATCTCGTGTGGATTTGTGGCCTCGGTTTGGTTATCCTTCCCCCCTGTGCCTCAGGGCTCATCCTTAATAGGGTGATGCTAAGCTACCGGGTGTGCTGAGGCTTAATTCATTAACCTTCTGGGAAGTGTGTTAATACCTAGTTAGGGCGAATGCTGCAGGAACAGCAGACACCTGTGTGATGGTTGAACAGTCCTCAGGTACGTGGCAGTATTTGAAAGCTGCATTCTGTCCTCATTTGCCTTCTCCTGTCACTGAGGTGTGTGGGAAAAGTGCATACGGGCAACATTCTGCTTCAGTGAATCCTTACTGTTCAGGAATATTGTCTGGGAACTTTTACACCAGAGCAGAGGTATACATATAATTTACCTGTAATTATTTAGATGTTCAAACAAGTCAGTGATTGTCTTTGGGAACTTGACACATGCTGACACAACTTGCCGTGATGATTTAAGTCCTTTCTACTCCAGCTGTCAACTCACAAACTTGTAGCGCTTCTGGCAAAAAGAAAAGTGTGCAAGTACTTCTAGCTGCTTTAGTACAAAGTCCAACAGCTTAGCCTGAATAGTCTTCTCTGACAGTTCCAGCTAAGCTTCTGGACTTTGCATCGAAGTGGCTGTGCACTCACATGCTCTGTGTATAAAGTTCTTGAGGAAGTAGCTGGGAATAATGTAATTATCCCACTTCAACTGTTTGCTAAAGGCTGTGTACCTGTGTCTGTGTAATAAAGTTGGGTAGTCCATTGGTATGTCTAATATCGTCTCAGATCTGGGGACTTGCAGAGCATGTCATTAGCATATTTGGATTCTTCCTACAGCTTTTAAAGGATTTCCATGTGAATCTAGAAAATTCACTATACACTAATAATTACTGGATCCTTGTGTATCTTTTGCTGAGGCAATAACTTTGGTAATAACTGTCTTGGTTCAGTTTATATCTACAAGTTCACTACAGTACTAATTAGAAAGCTTTTTTTATATTCCCACTCTTCCTGAGTGGCATTGCGACTCATGTAGCAAAATGGATTTATGTGATCACTCTTCATCTGCTTCAGTGCAGAGTCAAATACTTGGTTCCATCTGCTACTGAAGGAGGCTTGAACCAGCCTGGATGCTGCTGTAGTAAAGAGGCTGAAGGCTGTCATCTAACTGCACTAATGAGGCAGAAATCCTTAAAAGAGAGATACTTACTGGGGTTAGATGATTCAAGTAAAAGAGGCCTGCAATCCTTGAGCAATCTTACGTTGCTTGTAATGTAGAAGGTGAATAAACTCTGGGAATTTTCTGTTGGTTTGTGATCTAATTGTAGTCATACTTTTCTCCCACTTGGAAGTATGTGTTCTGTCTTCAGTTGTTAACCTACAAGAAGTCAAATGTTTTCAGTCTTTTCTGTTTCTTTGACAGACTGTGGGCTAGTAAACTCTCAGGCTGGTTTCCTGTGGAAACAACGCTTATATAAGCAAGCTTTGACTTATCCTCATCCTTCCTAGTGGTTTGTTAAATTTTTTTGTCTAATTTTTTGTAAGTTTTACAGAGGTGCAGGTAGGTGGGTTTTGGGAAGGTAAATGAAATAGAGGTGGATGCCTTCAGGGAAGAAAAGAGTACAAGAATGAGTTTATGTTTTACTGTACAGCAGGAAATGTACATTGAAGAGGGGCAAGAGAACTCTGTAAATCATCTGAATGTAGGAGAAGCCTCAGCTGGAACTTCACATTCTCAGTTCTGAGATTAATGAATTATGTGAAGGCAAATCATGCTTTGGTAGCTAGAGTTCTCAGGAAAGTGTTCTGTGCTGTATGTTCTTTCTGACTTTGTTCCTTATCAGTTATGTGGCTTCTGCTCCCTGCTGCTTTCCTGCTCTTATGTATGATTTCATGTTCAGGAATTTTACTTATATAAACTTTGCAGTGGCAGAAATTTCCTCTCCCTGTAATGGGGGAGGCAGTCATATATCTTACAGACTTCATTTTCGTAAAATTCTTCCTTGTCTATCTTCCTGAAACTTTTGTTTCCCAACTTCTCATTTGTTTGGTTTCTTGTTCTAGTCTTGTTTCCTCATTATTTGTTTGGAAACAATACAGCCTTTAACTATAATCTTGCAGCTTTTCCACCAATTACCACATGAAGGGTTTGACCTCTGATTTTGTTTCATGTGTGAATGGCAAGGCTTGAAATGCTAACTAGATGAACCTGGGTGGTTTAAAAATAATAGTATAAATGGATGTTATCAGCGGAACTGTAGGAGTTGAACTCTTAATCAGCCATGACTTTTCTTCACTTGTGTGTAATAAGCTGTGGAGGTTCTGTCTTTAGAGTCATCTTTTTTGTTCTTTTATCTGAGGTTTGGTTAGTAAGTACCAGGGAGAATGTTTCTGCCACTTCAACAGTTCCTGGAGAAAGAAAGGATATAGAAACAGAAGCAAGAGTATCCATTTGCATTTTATGTATTTCTACATAGGGATCTTGCATTCTCCTGAACACACTTTCTTCAGGAAAAAAACTTTTCACAGAAAGAGTAGTTCTGAGGGGTGGCAATGAAACAGGCAGTGCCAAATGATCCTGCTTTGTTGCTTAGCAAAAGACATCTTAGTGCTGCTAGTCTGCGTTTGGCAGATATTGTTGGCTTCTATTTGATGAAAATATGAAAGATTATTTTTATCATTTGAATCGTCTTATAAGACTTCTTTCTGTTTCTGTAAGAGACATCATATTAGCATCTACATTTCTCAGCTTGCAACACTGTCAACTTTTTCTTTATGGTAAATGTAAATTTCTCCTGAAATACTGTATCTAGTGTGTTATGCCAACAGTTAAGTAGTGTCAGCTATTTTTATGATGACTAGATTAAAAAGTAGTTTTTACTGTTTGCTTTCTTTGATATCTTCCTTTTGAATATAGCCGGCATATGTTGGCTTCAGAGGTGCATACAGGAATCTAAGGGATTGAAGGAATTCTGCACTCTTCCCACATACATCCACTCAAATTTTTAAAATTCCTCAAGAAAGCAGAAACTTCCGTGGGAACAGATGAATGTGCAGTTTAATGGATGAGGAGGACCCACGCAGCTGAGAGAAATTTACCTCCCTCGAGGTAGGGAGTGGGTTAAAAAGTACTAGTTAGAAGAAGAGCAAGTTACATTAAGCCTACAGAATTTCTTAACATGAATGATGTTAGCTCTTTTTCCTTTTCTTTAGTCTTCTTCCCCAGTAGAATTAGATTAAACTATGCAGTTGCTTAGAAAGGACTTACTTCTCTGTCAGTATGTGCCCAAAGCATTTCCAATCAGCAGTAGATTTGAGGCTACGTACAATTTCTCTTACTCACTAGGCATAAAGTTTGTGGCAAGATAAACTTAGATTTGTAGGAAAGGCTTCAATAAAAGTTTGTTCTGAAGTAATTTCATCTCCTGTAGCTTAACTGAGAATTCCCCAGTTCATGAGCTGCTTTAATCCCTTACATCGTTTCCTAAACCTACCACTGCTTACAGTTAAGTTTGGTAAATCAACTAACCTAATACCATAAGAAGATAGGACAGGCAGCCAAACTGGAAGCACCAGATTTTTACTGCTCAGAGGACTGGGAGGTTGAAGTGATGGTTGGCTGTGAAATGGATGTTTGTAGAAAGTGGTCTAATAGGCACTTCTGGTGTGGAGTCTTGTTTTTTTTTAAATAACAAAACAAACAAAACCAAATTCCTGGAGGATCTCTGGTAACTCATCTGGACAACAGCTACCACCTATGTTGAGAAATGCATATGTCTTGAGAAATGCATAAAACTTGGCTACTGCTATAAACTAACTAGAGTGGCTAAAATTAAAAAAAAATGTTTAGAAGCAGCAGTCAGGGGTATAGTTAAGTGTTGTGAAAAAGAGAAGAGACTTCAATATATATCTGCAAGAAGAAAGATTAACATGGAGGAATAAATAGCTTTTAATTCTCGGAGGTAACCTCTGTTCTTTTCAGTGTCCATTCCAATGACTTCTACACCTTCAGTTACAAACTAAATGAAAATGAGTACTTAAATGGTTGCTATATATGGTGGATAACTTGGCTTACAGATAAAGCATACCACGGATACATTGAAATTCACCTTGTCTCACCATGCTGAATGCTGAAGTGTGCATTATTATTATTATGGCTACATTGATACCTGGATTGCCTCTGGTCGGGTAACAGGTTTCCTGCTCTTGAGTGACAGCCTGCAAGCCTGTCTGGATTACAGTGCAGGGTAGCTATACCTCACTAGTATGTCCAGGAGCATATCAGAGCTAGCCCTGACCTGGGAGCTGCTGGACTGAGCTTTTTCCCTGTGGGGCCTCTTGGATGTCTCTGTATTGTAACAACAATTCTACTATGTAGGTTTGTCTTTATCTGGAGATTCTAGGACTTCTGTTATTTTCCACTTGATTACTGTTGAGTCTGCTGAAGTGTGATTGCTAAAGATAATTCTGTTTTACTGCTTAGTTCTAATTAAACTTGGTGTTCAATTTACATTTTGCAAATTTGAACATGATGACCTGAATCTTTCTTTTATGTAACAAGAGTTGTTTGCTACTGTAAGCTGCTGTTAGTAGGTTTCATATTCATGGTGGAGTTTCTCTTAACTAAAATACCAGGAATGTACTAGAAAAACTTTCAGAAAAACACAGCACGGCTCCCACTTCTAAGTAGTGTGTACAATAAAATGAATGAAGCTGTTGAAAACCACCTCTTCAGGATGGCTAATTAATTTCCACAGTCTGATCCAAGAGAGTCTGAGGACATGTGGCAAAGAATTATTCACAGATATTAATAGTTTGTGCATCAGTTCTTAAGTAGTTTATAGGAACAGCATGGAGTAACAAACTTGCCTGTAAACCTGGCATTGCAGTGGAATGTGTGACTCAGTGCCTGAATGAACATCCCAGGATTCTCAAATCTGTCCTCTTTGTGAAGATACAGATAGAACTGATTCTTCATCCATTTCAATTTGAAATGTAAATGGAGCTCATTCCAGCTGCGATCATTTGAATGATCATGAATCTGGAACTGCTAAATGTAGTATTTTCTTTGAGGTGTTGATGTCAGGCTGTGGTGATTTTGTTCATTGAGTTCTGCTCTGAAAGTCTTGGTGGCTTTAACATATTGCCTAAGTGATTCATAATTGACCTTCCTATGCTTAAAAACCCCAAGTTAAGTACTTCCTCACTTGATTCTGTCTGGGCTGTTCTTACCATGCTGACTTGTCCTGTGCCTAATGTATGGTTGCTGCAAAAAGTAGAGTTATTAAGACCAGATTGTAATAAAACATTGAATTTAAACTTTTTTTTTTGCTGATGTGCTAATGTATTCCATTCCCTAAATTGAAAGCAAATTTTATCTCTGAAATGTATCCTGTTTTGTCCAAGTTTGTGGTATAGAGCATATGCATTCCTAAGTATGACAGTCAAAGTTGAGAATAGGTTATGAATAACAATCAGAGAATGCAGTGATGTGAGGAAAATATTTACTTCTACTACTGCTTTCCTTCTTTCTGCCCTCCCTTATTCTAACCATGTTTTTTTCCTCTTGTATCAGTTTTATCTTTAATAAATCCTTGTTTTTCAAGCATAGCTCAGTTAGTTAATTTTGACTTCAACAAGAAGGCTTACAGGAGATAAGCTAAGCTTTCTAAAAGTCCAAGAGAACAGTGAGTTCGCTAAAAGTCCAAGAGTTCTGCAGTGGTATGTATCTGTATCCATTTGGAATAGCATATGGAAAGTTGTGTTAGATGTGAAGATTGTGCATTGGATGTTGACTTGGGTACCATGGCGTTGGTGACTCATGCAGGCCACGTAAGTAAAAATACTGAATGAGTGGATCTTTCCCAATGCATAAATAAGGATTCCTTTGGATAGTTCTCAATAGACCAAACAACTTCCATGTGCTTTTTCTGAAGGACCGTAGGCTTAGCTGGTAAAATACCAAGACTTGAAGGTCAAATATTCTACTTAAGTTCAAGGAGAACATCATGGACTCAGGGTTCTCATGTCCAAGAATTTTTATGTCTGATCAAAGGTCAGAAGAGAAAATTTAGGAAAGATACAGAAAACCTGAGGTTGTATACAGCTGTATTGCTAAAGTCAGGGATACAGTTTTGTGTGCAGCATCAGTTGAGTTTAGAAGGGTTTTTTATGGCTTTATGTTTATGCTTGTTTGAACTTCTGAATGTGTCCATGCAAAAGTGTGAGCAAAGTTACTTCTTTCTACCTAATGTGCCCACTTCTCCAGTTGAAGGCTTGTGTTATTCCTAATTTTTCAACCCCTCCGTATCAAAATGAATGTTGAATTTCCCAGTACGATTCTGTGGAAAGAAGCAGTTGTCATTTCCATAGACAGATCTATTGCTAGGACAAAAGCATGAACTGGAATTAATAAGTCCCAATAACTGACCGGTTGGTTATACAACAGTTGTTTTTCTTACAAGTTGCAGTTTCAGCAGTTTTGAACAATTAGATGTTTTTCTGCTTTAGCTCATTATGAGGAGGGGCAGGTACAAATCAGTGCAGCTCATATTAAAATGAGTTTAAAACCTTTATTGGGGGCTGGGTATGATATTGATTTCTTTTTAATAGCATACTGGTGTTAAAGCCTGTGTTGATTGGGACCAGTGATGGCAAATTCTACAATCACATGCTAGAGATGGGGAGGGAAACAATACTTCCATTTAAATGATTAAGGAACTGGTATCTGTAGTGTTGCTGCCTTGACTTGGAATGCAATCAGTACTAATAAGTCTTACTGAACAAGCTACAGTTCTCCTCTTAATTCTCTGTTTCATTGGAATGTACTCGTGTGTGTTTTGTGGGGGTTTTTTTTGTTGTGGATTTTTTTTATTTGGACTTCTCCCTCCCCTTCTTTTTAATAAAGACGAGGATAGCAAATAATTTGTTTCCCCAAAAGCAACTGAAATTCTGATGAAAGAGAGTAGGAAGGGAAAGAAAAATATGGTCTTGAAAACTCATAATGCACATGAAATACGGCTTTGAAGTAGCTGGGGGGACTTGGGGTTTGGTGCTTTTAGCACTTTGCCCATTTTTAGAGTCTTTGTTAGTATTTCTTATGCAATGTAATTCTGTAGCTCGGTTCAGATACACTGTCTGCCAAGGGCATTGCATATCTCCAAAGAAAGAATTTATGTGTCTTTCTTGCTGCACCAAGAATTAAAATATGCAGTTTTGTCTTCACTTATATACATTGCTGCCTTCCTCGCTGGTTACAGGCCAGAAGGGAAATGGGGAAATCATTTTACTTAGCTTTCATCCATGCTTTGGAAATCAAAGAGAGTAATTGCACGTGATGGCTAATAAACTGAGCAGACCAAATCATCACTGCCTAGGTGTTCTGGAGACGGCCCTGTCACTCTTTTCAGCCAAAGTTCAAAGAATGTTCTGAGTCAGTTTATACAACAAAATTGTGTGCTCAAAGTTTCTGATGAGCTAAGATCGAGTCTTGATAATTGCTGTTGAATGACTGATATTGTCGTTTCCCAAACTCGGGTCGTTTATGAACTTGCTTTTTAACACACGTGTGACCTATAAATTAGTGATTACCTTCAAGCAGGAAAGATGAGCTGTTAGGCCATTTGAGACAACAGATAGAGAGCTGTCCATAGAACAGTTACCATCAGCATCTCTCATTTAAACTGATTTGTTAATGACACTATGAAAGCAAATACCATAGGCAATAAATGTTTAACAAGTATTTTTCTGTTCGTTCAAAAATACTTTCAGTGCTTGATTCAGGTAATGCAATTGAAAGTCCTTAAATAAAAAAGTTTAGGAGAGTTCCTGTGAGGTGCGATCTGCATCTCTCTGTATGCCCTGTATTAAAAAAAACCAAACAAACTCACAACAAATAACTTCAATATTACTTCTCAATAACTTCAATAATACTATTAACTGTTTCTTGGCTAAAGTCATGGATGTTTAGCAAGGTTTAAAAAACTTGAATTTGGGTTGTGATAAAACCAGCAATTGTCTGTTATTTAAATTTATCTTGGGCATAATGGCAGTAAATATAATTACTTTCAAAATAGACTCCTCTAATGAGAGTATAATATGAAATACAGTCTTTAGTTCCTGTCCTGTGACAAGTTAGTAGACTGTATTTACTAAAGCATTTTCAACAGTAATTCCTGGAAATCTGGAGAAAATACCTTAACTTTTGTAGGTGGATTATTTCAAACTTAAAAGTGCAATACCAATATTTGTAAGTTTTAATAAAAGTATTACAGTGAAGCTGAATATTCCAAGCGTGTCTAACTGGTTTAGGGAGCCATTCTGTAGTTGTTAATGCATATGTTTTTAAGTATATACTGCTTAGAAAGCAGCATTTATTTTATGGATGTAAAAATAGCTCTTCTGATCAAGTTTTTTTGCTTCCGTGTTTTGTTGTTGCATTATTCCATTCACCAACTGCTTCATCATGTCAACAAAACTCTGTGTTAAGGCACACAACTTCTAGAACTCATTAATGCTGCTTTTGACATTTCATATCTTTTTATGCATTGCTGAATGAAGAAAATGTAAATTCAATGTGCACAGGAAAATAATGCATGTTAGTCTTAAAGGAATACCTATTTAGAAGCTAAGCTTCATTGCTTTGGATTTGATAGAACACTTGATTTTGCCTTGGACATACCTTTTGTTCATTTTCTGGAGAAGTAATTCGTGCTTATGGTGCTAAGCCCCAGTTAACGCACTTGAATTCAGGGGTTTTTCAACCACAGCAATAATCTTTGGGAGGTACACTCGTCTTCCTGTTTATTCTGTCATATCTTCCTGATACAGTACAACCTGAGCTTTGAGAATTCACATTTATTATTGTTGCGGGGTTTTTTAATTACTGTGTCTTCAGATCATGCAGAGAATTCAAAGTATCAAGCTGGCATCTATTGAAACTGAAACTCAGTAGCTGGCGCCGAGTGTTTGCCTCAAAGGAAAACATCCACTTCCTGTTCGTTCCTGGGACAAACATGTCCTGAGCAGTTTAATGCAGAACTTGGATGTGGGTTCCTCCAGAAACTGAAAGTGTTTTAATTGGGAGTTAACAACTCAGTGCAGACTGCATGGTAATGGCTGGGATCCTTTGCTCAGCTGCTTAAGTTTTGGAGCAATTTCTAGCATGTTAAGCTTGATTTTGTGTGAAACTGTAGGATCAGATGTTTTGTAGATTTTTCTGTTTTCATAGTGTTGTCTGTTGTCAGTTTGCTGATGGTATGGTACTGAATTACTGAGACAATTACTGCTCTGATTCTTGGTTTAGATGTGGTTGATGGCTCCTGTTTAGAAATCATCTTGCATGCGTGTGGGCTGGAATATCTTCTCCTTAGTATACCCTTAGAGTAGGTGTCATCCAAACCGCATCGTCCAAAATGCAGTGGTAAAACACAGTCTGGTCAGTCACTTCTGGAATGAAAAATCCAACGGTTTTAGGCCAGCCCAGTGTTGCCTATGAAAATGGACATTGCACTGTGTTCAGTAGATGCAGTACTTAACACATCTCTTTAAAGTGAACGTTAGGCTTATGTCAACTTAAGGTACAAAGCTGTTAGATTGATCTGCAGTTCTTTCAGAATTAATGGTTAAAGGCTTTTATTGATGTTTTGCCCCCATATCGTACCTGGTAGGCGAGTCCTGATGCTTTAACTGAAGCGTTTTAACTTTCACTCCAAATTCTAACAGTCTTTCTAAGCAGAGACAGTGGAAAGTGTCTGATCTTTGATTGTTTCAGTTCATGATCCAGAATATTTGGTGCGCTTTTATCAATTAAAGAGGTAATCTGAACAGAGTAATAATACCTTTGTCTGCAACAGTTTATGGTGTCAGAACTAGTTGCTGCCATTACTCTGAGCTGTTGCCTAACTAAGAAACAGGTGCTTTTGGGCCAAACTTATAGATGGAAATTCATAGGAGCTGAGAGAAGCTGCACAACTAGGCCCTTCATTCCTGTTTCATCCCTTGCTAGTGCAAATAGTGAGTGGGTTACATTATTTCTCGCTCAAGTCTTGCACAGATTAAGGATTTTGGGAAGGGGAGAACAACTGTTTTCAATAACGTGTGTTTAGCACATCTTTGAAGCTGGGATTGTAGCACAAGCTTCTAGAAGCTGTAGCTAGGAAACAGTTGGTTCATTACTGTTCTACAGAACAACTCATGTACCAGGTTTGTTTGTCTCCCAAAATGCTGATACAACTGAAGCACAGATGGCTCAGTAGTTCAGTTTATTTAGCAGTTGTTTCTGGAATTGTATTCGTTTTACTGAGACAAAGGACTTCAGATTGCATTTGATTATGGTGGGTAAGCTAGATACTTGTTTTCCACTAACAAAACCTGAAAAGTAAGCCTTGGTAAGCACCTTTTTGTTGGCTTAAGCCACAACAAGTGTAGCAGTGCTTTAAAAGCTTTTCAGAGTTCTTTAGATACCATATCAAGACAGGCAAAATTCATCATCAGGTTCATAATTCATTTTCTTAACTTTTATAGACCAACTATTGGTGTTATTATTAGCAATTAAGGCTTCTCCTAGAGTAGAGAATTGCAAAGTAGATATCCATTTTTTACATGGACATCTACATCTGTCTGCTCTGGTTGTAAACCTTGCTGTAAAATGCTAACTGGGAAGACACACACTGTCCTCAGAACAGAAACCTCTTTTGGATAAACTGATGAGGGTCTTTTTGGGGGAATGTTGTGCTGAAATTCTTTGAGTAGCCTTTTTTTCATCTTTTTAAAAATGGAAACTCAGTTGGATATTGCAGGCAAAACTAATAGCAAATACTAGAAGTGAATCCAGAAAAATAAGGAAAATTTGATACTTGTGTCTGCAGCCTTTTCCGTAGGATTTAACTTTCTGTATTCAAGTTCCCTTCTCAACATCTGCTAACTTGGATTTGGTTTTTGATCACTATCTGCAGGATTTTTTTGGTATTTCTGTTTGTTTCAGTAAGATGTGATAAGGGGGAGGTGTAAAGACAGCTTGTCCCATATATTCCCCAAAGCATGCAGGGTAGAAAGAAGACATCTGGGAGAAAATTCCTTTTTCCCTCAAATTATAACATTTAGAGGACAGGGAATAAAACACCAGAAGTGTTGAAAAGATGTTATTTAATATCTCTGAGGGTAAACACAAAAATAATCAGTAGGACAGCTTGACTAATGCAGTTACTCTCAGCTGTTAAACAAAAACCAAAGGACTTCAAGGTTTTCTGAAATTCTCCAAGTGGAAAGTAGTTATCCCATACAATAAATCTAGGTCATTTGCTTCAGTTCAGTAGTCCACTCAGGCTACCATTGGAAAACTACTGGAATGGTCAGAATACGCTCAACCACTGAGCAGCAACAGCAGTTGTCTCTCTGTGCAGGCTGAATGAGGCCAGGGTACATTTACTTTTTTTGGGGTGGACCGAAGGTAAGTAATTTTTTAAAATGTAGGGGATTCACATGAAAATTTGGATCCGGCACAAAATTTTTGCAGTTGCCATTGGAAACTGCCTACTTAGAGTTACAGTGAGTTGATTTCCTCGGCTCTGGCAAGATCTTACGGCGAGTTTTTAACTGAAGAAATCGGCTTCAAAATCATCAACGATTCACAGTTTACAACATTAATCTTTTTACTTCCCTTTCTGCTCTCTGGACTTAACCCAGACTTTGAGTTATTAGTTATTTAACCAGGTTCCACTCTTGCTCTTGGTTTGAATATTATTGACAAGTAGGGAAACAGGGTCATTTTTCTTGTGAATCAGAAGATAGAGACAAGAAAACTTGAGACTCAATAAACTTGCTGAGCAGAAATGATAAAATACTGTTGCTTCTTCGTAGGCCTCCTGCATTGTTTCAGTAGTTTTTTCAATACAGTGGGTTGAGTGGAAATGTGAAATTTATCTTCTCCATCTGCTCTGCCCAGTTCTTAGGTCTGCAGTACCTGAGGCATCATATGTCAAGAGGTTTCTCTCTTAGAGGAAAAAAAATGTACAGAAGTTTAAATTATATGCTGCACTGACTTGTTTTGAGCTTGTCATTTGAATTGTTTTTGCTCTTAGTTAATAAAAACAGATGGGAATGTGAAAACACATTAGACTAGTGTTATGTTGAAATACACAAAAGATTACAAAAATGGTTTCCTTGTCTGAAGTACTGAACTGGTGGTTCAGTTACCTTCAGATTTGTATTAAGGCTGATGATGTGAGGGTCTGTCTACTGGATAAATGTAAAGCTGTGTCAGTTCCTGTCATAGAGGCAAATATTTAACCTCTCTACCCAACAAAAAATGCTTCAGGCTGGTGCTTGTTTCAGTTAGCATAAGAAAATATTTAAAGGAAATTGTATAACCAGCTTGGAAGAAGAAATTAATTTATTTTCTCTTCTACTCAAAGGTGTTTAGAGTATTCAGACCTGTGGAAGTGCTAGTGTGGATTGTGGTTGGCTAAATCAGTTTGTCTTGGCAAGAATGAAAACTACTTCATCAAAGTCAGTGCTGCTTTTTAGCCTTGGAGACTGTTCTGTGGGGTGGGGGCAAAAGTTGGACTACAACACTACTCAAAAGACTGGATGGAATGTTGTGGGATCACTGAAGTGAAGGCCTAAGGGCGACTATTTTTGTGTAGCAAGCTGTGTTAAGACCTGGTATTCTGCAATGCTGTCAGATTTCTTCAACATATTCTATAAAAATACATCTCTTGGGTTTGTAGGTGCCTTTTGTTCCAGTTTGCAGTTAAGGTTGGCAGTGCGTGAATCAGTGCTTTAGGAGAGAACAGGTTTACGGAATGGAATCCATACAGAACCACTCCAGAGGCAGACACTGAGGAGTAGGAAAGCACTCTTCTTCAGGGTCACATGAGAAATCTAGTCCTTCTGCACATAAACCCAAGGATTGTTTCAATAGTGATAAAATTCCAATAGTAAAGAAACTGAGGTAGTAGCAGTTGAGTTTTCATTGGTAAAACTCAGCTTACTGTGTTGGCTTTTTGTGTTTGAACTCATAATATTCAGTGTTAGGTCTTCTCAAGTCTTCAAAGTTAATTGAAAAACAGAGTATTTGTGGTTCCAGTTCTGTGCTTGAACAACTGATTTGTGGAAGAATAATTCAGGGGAGGAAACCTATAAAATTTGTTGCTGTGATGAAAGATCAGCTTGCCTTTTGTTATTTCATAGAATCATAGAATGGTTTGGGTTAGAAAGGACATAAACATCATCTAGCTCCAACCTCCCTGCCATGGACACAGACACCTTCCACTAGACCAGGTTGCTCAGAGCCCTGTCCAACCTGGCCTTGAACACCAGGGATGGACCATCCACAACCTCTCTGGGCAACCTGTTTCAGTGCCTCACCACCCTCATAGTAAAGAATTTCTTCCTAATATCTAATCTAAATCTTTCCCAGAGCTGAACACCGCACTCCACGTGAGTGAAGAGGGGAAGAATTGACCTGCTGGCCCCATGGCTTTGGGTCCAGTCCGTGATACATTTGGCTTTCAGGGCTGCAAGCACCCTTTGCCAAGACATCTCAAGCTTCTCCTCCACCAGCACCCCCAAGTCCTTCTCCCCAGGACAGCTCTCAATCCAGTCTCTGCCCGGACTGAACGTGTGCTTAGCTGTACGTGTGCTATTTGAATACAGTTGAGATGTTACTGCAGCCTTTCTAAAGCAAAGAAGCTCAAGATCCTTCAGGGGCCTTTCTTTAGAACCCAGAATTCCCTTACATGAGAGCATGAGAAATGCTGAGTGTTTTTCAATGCTGAAGCTTGCATCCTGGGGCACATATTTTGAGGAATCTATAACCAATACACAGAGCTACTCAGAAGGGGCAAGCAAAATGGTCCAGTGGAAGGAATCTAGAAACATTGTACAAATACGCCGAGATGGAGGTATGACAGCTGAAATTCAATTGACGTTAGTAAGGAACCTGGAAGGCACAGGAAGATCTGTAGCTACTGCTTTATGGAGCAGAGCACCTATTGATAAAATTATAAAAGCTTTTTTACCTCAATTTTTATTGGTAGATGAAGGATGTACAAGCTGATGCTGTTAGAATTGTGGTAGTTTGTTTTCTGGGGTTTTGTTGTTAGTTTTTTTGGGTTTTTTATTTTTCCCTGAAGAAGGTAAAGGGAAAATTTTATTATCTTTCTGTAAAAAGGGTAGGATATAGAGAAGTTTGCTTAGTTGTGCACAGTGAAATTGTAAGAGACAACAGTTCAATTTGAAATGTGAGAAATTCCAATTAGGTGTAAGAGAAAAAATACTTCCCTGTGAATATGACCAAACCCTGGGAAGGGCTTATGCCTGGAGGGTTTGTCTAGTCCTCAGTCCTCAGAGGTCTGTGGAACTCAACTGAGCAGCCTGATCTGATTGGACCTTCTCTGAGCAAATGCTGGACTACATAACCTCCAGAGTTCCCTTTCAGCCATAAATAGTCTGTAATGACATGAGTCACTAGACTGACAAGCTTGTAGAATTAAACTGTCCTTATATTTTTAGATTATTAGTCAGATTTCAGGAAGTGTAGTATTTGAGTTTTCCCTCGTTACCACCAGTGTTTAATGACCCATGGATTAGCTGCATAAAAACATGATCTTGTTTTTTCTGTTTGAGTAAGGACTGAAGTTTTTGCTTGGCTTACAATATTTTTAAGCCCACAGTTATTTTAGAAATTGCAGAATGATTTACCTTGTGTGTAGAAGATGGGTTTTTCAGTTGTTTCTGCTGTATTGTTTTTAAGGGTTCTCAAGGTGTTTACATCCTCAGTCCTAGAGAGGTAACTTTTGGTTAGGTGAGCCCCAGAGCTGATGTAGCAGCAGTAAACACTTGAAAACTCTGTGAACATACAACTGAAACAAAGGTAGGTTAAGCAGTAAAGTACTTTGGCTTAAGTACTTAGAACACAAGCATTCTGAGAATTTAAGTAGAATGGCAAAAATAGCAATGTATTTTCATCTTCAGAGTATTTACCTGGTGTTTGTGGATTTTTGGGGGGTGGGGGAGTGGGGTTGTGGGGTTTTTTTAAAGTCTTTCCAGTGATTAATGAATCTGGAGAATGACTGAAGGGGTGTGAGCGGACTCAAACTCTGAGAAAATGAAATAGAGTGTTTGGGGAAGATTAAGACACAATCAGTTCCACTGTGGAAGTGCAAGATTGTTTTCTAAACTGTTTGAGTATATGGCTAATAATTTTTTCTAAGGTATGATTTGTCCAAGCTTGCTCTCCCTTCAGATCACTAAGGAATACATAGTTCTAAAGTGATTTCAAACCTCAGTTTACATATGTTCCACTTCAAAACATAGAACTTAACATTTCAGGCACTTTGTTTGATTTAAAAACTAAAAATTACTTACATTGGAGGGAAAGATTTCATTCTCTGGATACCAATATAATTTCTGTTGTAGCAAAACATGTCTTGAGATTGTATCCAGCACTACAAATTACAGTTTACTTCTGCCATCTTACTTAATCTCTTTGAATTTTTAAAAATAAGTAATACAACCAGCATGAACAAAGGCTTGTGGGGAAGACAGTAAATATGAAGCTTTTGGAAGTAGTATTTTCAATATGCAGCAAGATAGTCAAAATATCTCATCCATAGGGCTTAAACTTTTCCTTATAGAAAGAGAATTTTTCCCTCTTCCTCTTTACCACTGAGATAGCAATGATAAAGTTGTTGCTTTATTTAAAATGTCAGAGTTATCTAGTACACTGTAAGGATGGCCATCCCTTGTATGCAAAGAGGTGGAAGTTATGCAACAGACTGTACAGTGAGTTATTTGCTTTCCTAGAATAATGAAGGCAGGAATTACACAGTAGTTCCTACAAGATGCTTCCCTGCACTCTAAGGACATCGGACTGCATGGAATCTGATTTCCTTCATTAAAACTAAAATGAAAGGTATGCATGAAATGGGGAGATGCAGTTATTTTTGCATGACAGGATAAGTACAGATGGGGATATGGAGTTGTTTCTAAATCTGAAAGAGCATTTTAATGCCACCAGTATTACAGGCACTGCTCTACTAATACAGTTAACCTATGCAATAGGATTTAATGAGGCCGCAATTTTCAGTTTCTATTCCTGTGGTAGAACTGCAGTGTAAATCCCAGCTACTAATTTCTGGTGTGTTCAGGTGCCAAGTCATGGAACAGATGAAGGAACAGATTCATCAGGGAAGAAGAAAATTATCAAATAAATTCTCGCATTGGTTAGTTCCCTCATTGGATTCATCATTCAGCTTCTAATTCTGGTGTGGGGGTTGGAAGGGTCAAACTGTGGCTGGAAGTAGTGAAGCTGTTGCTGCCACATGGGAGGAAAATTGGTGCTAAAGTGGAGGGTGAGCTGAGACATTCATAGCCTGGCAGTAATGTTCTAGAGCAACACTTCTGACAAAGCACAGTGCTCACGTGAACACCTGGCTCAGGTTTGGTTTCAGTTCCTGTGCCACTGCAAAATAAGCCTGTGCTTGAAGCACCTGGAGTGTGCTGTAGGGGTGCTAGATGAGGTTGAACTTGAGTTTAGCTCATTTGGCTTTAGAGTTGATGCTTCTGCAACTGGCAGGAGCTGGGAAAACAGGGAGTTGGCAGATTAGGGGAGACAAAGGGAGGCATGGAATACAGCCTTGTGTAATAAAGGCTACAGAAAGGCACGGGCTGTTGAAGGATGGAGTCAGTTTGGTGTGGTTAAATAATCTCCCTGGAAAATAATGAGCTTTAGAATTTATACTTTATGACTAAACTTGTTCATTCAACATTTTCATGGAGCTGATGTCATAATGTGCATTAGGGACAAACTCTGATTAATAAGGGCTGCAAAAGAAAAAGGAATTAAACTTGGCACAACTTATGGAGGGTAGCTGTTAAGGTGCAGATCCTTCCAGATTACTCTGGGACATCCGTCAGGTGTGCAGGAGGGCAGCTTGGCTGTCAGGAACTCTTCTCTAAGCTCAGGTGGGAAGAGGGGAAGCATAAAAATTGGAGTTGAGGGTGGATACCCAAGAAGAATATAGGCACTTTCCCAGGGTGTGCAGGGATGGAACTAAAAAATCCAAAGCCTTGACTAGAGCTGAAGTGGAAAAGGACATGAGATATAATGAGGGATTTTGTGTAGGTATATTGGCAAGAGAAGGTAAAGCATGAAAAATGTGAGAGAGAGGGTAATGGAAGAATTACGTTCAAGAGTAGCTAATTTTGACAGTATGCCCTTAAGAAATTAGGTAGAACAGATCTTTTTATGGATTAAATTGCTCCATTACAGAAAGTGGGTGATAGTTGCATTCAGAGGAAGCTGTAATGAATCCTGCTCTTAAAAAGCAAAGTTCTTAAAAGTATTTGGAAGTGAGCTTCCAGTTTTTATTTTCCTGTCCTTCAGTGAAAAGTTGATCGCCATGTTTCAACTGACATTGATACTTAAAGACCTTCTAATTGAATATTCTCCTGTTATCCATTTTATGTGACTTTTTGAAATAGGGCATAAAAGTCTTCTTTCATGTCTTCTTGTTTAGTAATTGGAGATTCACAGAGGCTTTTCTTTACCTGTAATCAGATTTTAATAGAGGGGATTGTAGCAAATACCTGGGAACTGCTGTTTCTGATGGTTCATGTGTTGAACCGGTTTTTAACATTATTGCATAGCTGGTACCCTGGGTCTTTGATCTGAAAAGAAAAATGGTACTGATGTGGTTTATGCCAGACTTAGCCTTAAACGGCTGGCTAACTAAACTCAATGTATTCTGCAAGTTCATTGAAGAGGTGATCATGTCTTTTCTTTTGCATGGGAAAATTACTTTTTGAAGCTGTGCACAAATACTTGCGCAATTGTTAGTGAATTTGTGAGTCTACTCTAGAAAGTGAAAATAAATAATCTTCTTTCAGGAGTAGCATGACCTTTGACTGAAGCTATGTTTTATTTTGAGGGTGATACCATTCCTTGATCCTGGCTTAATTCTATCTCCTTCAAAGTACTCTCATAACTATTAACCTTGTTGCTGCTCTGTTAGACTCTAGAAGATGGCAGAAGTCCCATAAAACTTCCTTGAAGAATTGTTCTGTCACTTTTGGTCTAGTGCACGGAGGATTTTGCACCTGTAGGTGTAAAGGAAAAATTATGCTCCTTTTTGTCAGTTCGTGTGGATTCTGACCATATGCCTCTGCAGGATATGGTAATTTTTCATGTAAACATTCAGCAGCTTAGTTTCAGCCCACCAATATATTGGTAACACTTTGCTGTCTCAGAGTTCAGTATTGAGAATTGTCACATCCTAAGATTGCTGATACCCAAGTTCCTAACATTCAGTATGACATGTTTGGCTAGTATTATTCAAAACCACAGTAATTTTGGAAAACTTTACATAGAGAGAACTTTTTTCTTTGAATCCTTACCGGGGTGCTGTTTCCTGCACCGACCTATGACAGGGCTTGAGAGACCACATTGTCTCATTGTGCTGACATAATTAGTCAGACCTTCACCAGAGATTTACTATTTTTGAGGGGGGGCTCAAGTCTTTATCTTATGCTTAAAGATTGAGTTACAACCCCCCTGCTGTGGGCAGGGGCACCTTCCACTACACCAGGTTGCTCAAAGCCCCATCCAACTTGGCCCTGAGCAGGGGAATTGGAACTTGATATTTAAGACAACTTCAATATGTACTCCTGTACTGTGTAATGTGCGCATTACAAAACATACCCCAATGGAAATTATGAAAAAATGGAAATTAAACATGTGCTAAAGATGAAATAAACGCTACTTTTACATTTTATTAATAGTTCAAAATACATTTTCTTTTCACACCCCAGTGGATTTTCTTGCACACCTCTCTGGGTTTTCATACTCCACTTTGGAAACCACTGCTTGCCCTACGGAGAGATGCCCTGGGCAGTATAAATAGATCTAAAGCCCAGAGAGAAATTATCTGAAGAGGCCTGCAAGTTTTTTGATGTATATGTGTTAGTGACTGCATTTGAAACAAGTGGTTTTGCCAGAGTTTGATCCCTCTATCTTAAATACATTGGTTTATCTTCCCTTTGTACTTCTATATTTCTTGGACTGGCAGTAGGAAAGGCCAAGTAAAGCTTTATAACATTCAGTGGTCTGTTGTACAGTGGCTTTTCACACCTTTGAAACAACTGGATATTTGACTTGGTTTTTTGCAAAATATAGGAGTACTTGGGTTTTTTTCTTTAATTTTTGTAACTTACATAATGTCTTTGTTCTGTTAATTCAGACTAAAGTGTCTAACTTTGAATGTTGATGATATGTGTTCCCAGTGCCAGTATTCAATGCCATGTAACCTACATTTGGGACATAGCTATTTGCAGCCTTTTTGCTAGATAGTCCCCTATAAAAAAGTTTTCATCATCTTTACAGGGATCTTAAAAAAACTAGGAGTTCAAGTGGGTTTTCTTTCCCCTCTGAAAGTTCATTGTCCAACAGGAATTTATTCCACAGCCAGCTTAGGAGAGAACAGAGGATCTTTGTTTTATTCTTTAAAAACAAAGAAAAATTACTACAGTATAAGCCAGTGAGCCAAATAATATTTATAGGATTAAAGAAGTGAGAGCTTTGCTGGACTGTCCTAATCTTAAAATGTGATGATTCTAACTTTCCTTTGGAATGTGAACTTTATGTGCTGTCCCAGGACTTAGCTTGCCTGCCCTTCTCCCATGCTCCTATATTTACTGTGTCTCGGCATGTGTCAGACTTTACAAGGGTTGGTGAGACTTTTTGGGTTAGTTATTATATGGCTTTCATGAGGCTGGCTCTGCAAACTTGTGCACCCAATCCCTAATGTATCAGCAAACATGATAGGTTATTTAAATGCCAGTTGTTTTAAAATTGATGGGAAATGTCCATGAGCAAATAAAAGTATGGGTAGAGTTTAATGTTCAACATAAGTACATGGTGCTTCCTTATATGCTTTTTCAGACTATTTATGTTCTATTAGCTTACTTTGATCTGGATGATTTTTTTTTTTATTGGAACTTAATGAAATTCAGCAGATGAGAAGCTACATCACAATGCTATCTGCTACAAGGGTATATTATGAATAATTGAATTGAGAGGAGAATAACGAGGTCATCTTGTCATTTGACTAGTAGTGTAAATCTCTGATTATATAGAACATCAAAAGCAGAATAAGATTTCCTTCTGGCAATCTTCTCTTCCATTCTTAGAAGGAAAGTAATGTCTGGAAGATATATGTCAATCCCTCTATTCTGTGCACTTTCTAGAAATTTGGGACAGGAGTGAGGGAACTGCAGGGGCTCCATAGAGAAGTATGAATTGGTGCTGCAGCTGAAATCTTCTGATTGTTTTTCTGTGGAGGTGCAGGGCTTTGAGGTATGATGCTAAATTTAGCCACTTCCTAAAATACTAAGATTCCTTGCACATAGGAATGAGAAACCACTTACCACACAGCTTGTCTGTAGTTGGTTTCCAGTAACTTCTTGACACTAATGAAGGGCAGTAAATCAGTTTATCCTTAGTTGCACAACCCAAGGTGAGGAAACAAAGCTGATTAGGCACTCAGTAAATTAAATTTTGTTTACGCCTTAAGAGATGTCTCAATCCACTCGTATGAGAGGCATTAGAATACAACTTCCTGTGGCCTGATTTGGTTGACTTTTCAGACTTGTTTGTATCATGTAGAATTGGGAAGTGCTATTTATAAAACAGAGTGGTTTCATAATTGGGTTTTAAATTATGGATGGCCTGGACTCACTTGCTGGTAGTTACGATGCTGACTTATTTCTATGCAGCTGGTTTCTCACTATGCAAAACTTCAATATTCAAGGAAGCAGATAAAGGAACTTCAATAAAGTAACTTAGCCACATAACTTTGATCCCAGTTGTGAGGCAGGAGAAGCAGAATGAGCCACAGAGAGCATTTTGTACAAGCTCTAATGATATTTTAATTGGTTTGGGTTATTTTAAATCATCAGTTACCTAGTGCACTTGGTACCTCTTACACCTGAGATGCACTATGGAAGAAGGGATCGAGGTTGTCTTACAGTCATAAATGCAGATGTGAGGGAATAGAAATCGAGTGACTTAATTTTCATTTTTCTTGGGCAGTGACTGAAATATTTGGGTGGAGCATTCTTCAGCATGTTTGAAGGTGTTGGATTTCTTTCAGGTTCTTCTTGATGCGTTAGCTCTAAAATTCTGCTGATTAGATTATGTTTATATTGAAGGGTGAAGATGTCAACCGGACACTTGAAGGTGGGAGGAAGCCTCTTCACTATGCAGCAGACTGTGGACAGCTTGAGATTCTGGAATTTCTGCTCTTGAAAGGAGCTGACATTAATGTATGTATTAATGGATTTGCAAACAGATCTTAGGGTCTTCCCACACACACAGAAGGGATTGGTGTAAGTGCCTAAATGGTTGATGAAAGATACAAATCAAGCTAAACAATTGATGCATTTAAAAGTATTTGAGAGGTGGATTCTAGAGATTAGAAACTTAAAATTATGTTGATGAAATGTTTTGATTATGTTTGGAAACACTGGAAAAAGTTGTTGGTAGCTGTAAAAAGTTGAAATTTAATTTGATCACAATTAGAAAAATGAATCCAGTTATCACATCAGAATAATGTTTACAATGCATATTGGCATTTGTTGGAAGGGATTCCAGAAGACATCCTTGGCCAGGGCAGGATCAGCTGTTTAAATTAGTGTGCTTTTTTTCTTCTTTGGAGACATTCTTTCCTGCATAAGTCATTTTACTGTAGCTTGACATGCATGGCTTCTTGTTTTGAAAAGACTGGACTAACCTATAGCAGCTCTCCGGAAGTTAAGTTCCTAAGTGCTTTAACCACACATCCCAAATGTTGTGCCTTGGAATGCTTGTCCAAAAGTTAACATGTAAGATATCTTTGCTTTAGTTCATTACAAAAATGCTTAGATTTTTCTCCTGGATGTCTGAAAAGATTATCTCTTCCTTGGGAATTTTCCTAACTGGGAAAGAGTTAAAAATAGCATTTCAGTTGCTCCATTTCTTATTCTTTCCAGGACTATAGTTTAGAGAGAAGACAGCCAAAACAATGTTTCAGCCAAAACTGTTTTGTGAAGTGATACTGGCTGTGAAATGGGAGAATTAGGAGTAGTGTTTTTAAATTGGGCAAAATTTGTCAGCTGAAACTCCACAATTTCCATCATTGGCCTAAAATTTTAGACAAGCTTTGGGATATGTAAAAGTCTTGTGGAAGAAATGTGTTGCTATTTCCTGTTATTGTTTAAAAAACTTTTCTTCTTTAAAAGGAGAGGAAAAAAATCCAGTGGAATGCATTTCTGGCTAATATTCTTAAATTTTTACTTCTACTGTTGACTAAAAAAAAAATTTAAAAGTTATGTGAAACCTTATAATGCTGTGTGAAATTGTCCTTCAAGTAACTGTATCTCAATTTACAGGCTCCAGACAAACACAATATCACACCACTCCTATCAGCAGTCTATGAGGGCCACGTCTCCTGTGTGAAATTGCTTCTGTCAAAGGTGAGATACAAATGTTTACAACAAGTTATCCATTAGCAAAGCATATTACTGTGGGGTTTTTTTTTCAATGAGATTATGATGCTCCAGATGATATATTCAGAACATCAAACAAATGCCATTTGTCTTGCTAAACTCTGATCGTGGAAAAAGATAGCTGAAGGACAAAGTTGCAGGACTTCTGTGGTGTAGCAAAAGTAACAGTGACCGTAAGAATATGTGGGCTCCAGCTAGAGAGCAGAGCTGCAAATCAGTAAGGGAAAAAAAGCATTCCTTTAGTGGACTTGGCTTTGGCAGCTGTTTAAGTGTTTCACGTGAAGGAATCTCTGCTGTGAAGTTGCTCAGAGGTGTGGTTTCCCTCAACTTTTGCCAGATGACTGAGAACCCATCTGGGTTGGCAGAGGGAGGGGAGATAGAAGTAGGAAGCTAAGCTTTCTCTGTCGTACAGCTTGTAAATTTTGTCCTGGGGAGAATAAGCTTAATCTGTCTCTGTTTGCACTTTGATTTATATTGCAAAGGTGATCAATTTTACAAAGCCAGTAGTTAATTCAAGCAATGTTTTGTCTCCATTCATATGCACTGCTTCTTGATTACACTTCTGTCATTTGGCCAAAGGATTTCTTGCTGCGTAATCTTTTCATATGTCACTTCCAGGGTAAAGTTTTCCTTAACTGCCTTAATATGTTGCATGAATTTCACTTAACGTCTTTGATCTTGTCTGATATTATTTACGCTTTTTTGTAAACAAATGCAGTGACTGTTAATTTAGGATTCAAATGGTGCATCCAACTTGCTTAAATTTATTGTGAGGACTGATCCTTCATTTAGGATCATCAAAAAGAAGGTGTCCTTTCTCCCATGTTGACCATGTTTTGGTGGGTTTTCCATTCTGGATAAGTTGCCCAAATAATAAATTACTTTGAGATTTCTTCATGCAGAGTCAAATGTTGATTGCTTCCATTCACATGGGCTAGCTGATGAAATATTTATAAACTGGAAGTCTGCTTATCATCTCAGTCTGTTTGAGGCAGGGCTTATATGTAGAGGTTGTTCTGGCTCTTGACACAGTTATTATTTTATGACCCTTGTTTAAACATGTCATGCCTTGTGTGTACCATAGTCATATGTTCTTTGATAGCAGATACAGGGCAATCAGGATTCAACCCTTACTGAAAGATCTAAAAAATTACTGACTGTTTAATGTTCTTCCCAGTTACTAAGCCACCATTCTCCATTGCTTTCTATGGTGTATGGACTGTGGGGATGTTTTTAAACCTTTCATGTGAAACTCCTGAGCTCACATTGAGAGGGAGGAGAAGGAGGAGTATTTGAAGAAATGTTCCAAGCACTGATCCATGTTTTTCTTTAATAATCTGATATTTGATTTGTAATGTAAAAAGTTGTGGGTTTTTAGTGTAGGAGAAACCAATATGTTTAAATAGACAATTAACAGTTTGAAAGCTTCTAATGGAGGATGAGGTTTGTTGCATAAGATTCAACAAAGTTCACCCATTTTTTAACTTCCAAAATAGTTCTGCCTTTGTGAAATATCTAATGCAATTCGATTTCTGCTTTCTACTAAAAAATGTGTTACAAGAAATATCCTGTTGAGTTGGGCAGTTTAGCACCTTTTTTCTTCTCTGACAGTGGCAAAAGGAAGAGTTGTGAGTATGACCACATCTGCTCACTCATTCCCTTTGTTCATGGTTGCTCTGCTGGGGATTTTGGAGGTGTGCACATCTGTCCCCTCTTCAGAAGCGTTGACAGATTCGTTGTCCATGAATTCGTCTATGTGCTTTTTGAGCAAGAAGTCATCTGCCTCTGTTGTGTCATCTGGCAACTCTTTTTAGCAGTTTGCTGCTTGCTGTGTAAACCACTCTCCTCCCAGCTTCGTTAAGTGCCCCAGTGCTGGTTGTACAGTTTGGTGGGAGCTCAGCTCCCAGCGTGGGTTCTGTGTTTGTTGCTCTGGGCTTTTTGCAGAACTGCATCTGGAGCCAAGTGTATGGCTCTCAGAGCTTGTTTAACATTTGTGCTTTGCCTGGTGGCTTAAGTGGGCAAGCATTCTTGTTTGTTATTATCCTGCCAAGGAGAGGGGGTTTATATTTATTTATGTATGTGTATTTTCAGAGTGGAACGTAACACCAATATTAGTAACTTTTTACTTTGGGGAAGTAGAGAATACTGTGGAATCGTTGTACTTTTATGAGATTTTTATTAAAGTTGCTTCCAGGCAGTGTTGTACTTCTGCAAATTAAAGTCCTCTTGACCTGACCTTTATTGTTTCCTTCTCTTTTTATTGAATGTAGGCAGGAATCTTTCTGTCTAGCTAATGGGCCATTTTCTTAATTTATTAGCACTGAGTTTAATAAATGGTGTTCTCCTTAGGTATTCATGACCCTCTTATCCTACATTCAGTAAAGCTGTTTTAGAAACTCAGGTCTTGCATGTCAATAACTTTTCTGAAGTATTTTTCTGAGGGGGGAGAGCAGTCCTATGTTATAATTAAAAGCTCTCTTTATACTTCAAGGTTACCTCAGTTAACAGTTATCTTTTGTACCCTAAATGCTGGTACATTGATGGAGAGTTTTGTAAACTAAAGTTCTTTAAACTCTGTCAGGTCAGTTACTGCATAGTTCCATTTTTCTTCAAGATTTTCTGAGCTTTACATCAAGGAACAGCTTTGAAGCCTTGATTTCCACATAGATTCTAATCTGTGTGCTATCTAAGCAGTAGAAATAACATCTGCAAAAGAAGCCATTTGTACTCTTAGTTGCTTTTCTTTTCCCTGGACAACTAAGATTATAAGTGTTGAATACCTCTTAAATCTCTCAGGGGTTATTTTAGGGGAAAAATAAATGTTTCTCAAGCAGTGTTCCCATGGGTTCAGCCCAAGCATGTGTTTGCAGTGACCAAATTGTCACTTGTTGGGGACAGGCTGGTTCAGCTCATGTTCATATCCCAAAGAACTGCAACATCCTTGTACATTGAGGCAAGTGATAGAGGTGTGATCCTACAACTGCTCCTGTCACTGGTGTGAACGCAGTGCATACCTTGCACTGAGTGTCTCTAGGGGCCACAAGGAAGGTGAACAGCTCCAAGAGGGTCAGTTTGGCCAGTAGACCAGAAGACTGCCAGTGCTGCCTTAAAAACCGCTGCAAAGCCATCTTTTTCGAATGACAGGTTGAGTATATGCAAGCAAAGAGTGTACAAGTTTCAGAGAGGGAGATATCCTACATTGCGAAAAGTAGTATTCGTAGAACATCACAGTGGTATCAGATCCAGTTTATTAGACTGTTAGAAAAGTTTAGGAAAGTGAGAGTCATCTTGGGAATAGACATGGTATTATGTTTGGAAGTTCAGTGGGGCTTTGTGTGTTTAATCAGTAAAGAAGCTATGGAAATTCTAGGTCCATTATGTTCGTAAACTATTGAGTGTCCTTAATACTGACAATCTTCCTTGTAATTGAGAAGGGATTTGTACTTACTCTACAGAGAGCTTGTGCATAAACTGAAGACAACCCTCTGCTGTACATACTTTTGACAAAGTGTGTTTGTACCCACAGTGCTTTTCCTGTCATTTGATAGAGCAACTACACATTTTTTCAAGTGGGATTTGCATATCATCTTGCAGAGTTGTTCTGAAATCAGTCCTGTGAGCTCTAATAACTTTTGTCCCCTTATTTAGCTACCCTATTTACAGTTTAGTCTGTGTTTTCCCTTTTATGAATATGATTACACAGTGCTCAAAGCAAATGTGACTAGGTAATCACTCTGTTTCCCTCCTTTTGTTCTCCTCCCATAATTCTGGCACTGTGCTTGTGCTTACTTGCACTAGTTTATTCTAATTCTTCAATTTATCCACTTGGTTCATTATCTTCCATTCTCCTGTTGCCTCCCTGTTCTGTTTTGTTGCCTTTTAGGTGTACACATCACTCTTTCAAAAGAAACCTGAGCAGTTTTGGACTTGGAATGATTTTGTGGTGTTGTTTTTCTGGTGTATCAATAGGGACTTTTTTTTCAGAATGAAAGAGAAGCACAATCCTTGATGAGTGTGGCTGTTTTATGATCTAGAACAAATATAGTATGATTTGTTAGTAAATCAGCTCTTCCAGGTGTCACCTAATTCAGCATGTGAGAGCTTCTTGCACCATAGCTTTTGTAGAAGTGTGTAACACTGGATTTTTGCTTTTGTAGGAGTAGTTGCTGGAAACAAAAAATCTATCTGTTTCTAAGATTAATTGATAATCTGTTGAACTTGCAACTTGCTGTGTAACAAAAGTTATGTGGCTTTTTCCCTTATTTTAAATGACGAAGTTGGAAACGCAGATTAGCTGCATGCTGAATAGTTCTGTACATAGATCTTGTCCAGTTGGTTTCTGAATGAAAACAAGGCACTAGAGTAAAAAGCTGTATGTAATCAATATAATTGTGTAAGGTATGTAACTTTTGACACACTTTATACTGATGCAGGCTGGCTTTATGAATTGACAGTCCTTCTCATTGTCTTTGCAGGGTGCTGATAAGACTGTGAAAGGCCCAGATGGACTAACTGCCTTTGAAGCCACTGACAACCAGGCAATCAAGACTCTTCTTCAGTGATGGATGGACTGATATCTTAAATGTCTCTCCTGTGGCCTCACACTGCTGCCTGTCTGTCACTCTTTGCATCTTCCAGCTTCTTCAGCTAAATACTTTGGGGGGGAGGGAAATTCTTTATGAATCAGACTAGTTAGGGGCTTGTATCAAAGATAATCTGGTCAGAGAGGGTTGAAAACTATTATGAACAGTGTCCCTCTAGGACTTCTTTCCAGTGCACAATCTCCCCGTTTCTAGTGAAAATGGAAGAAGACAGACCTTGCTCCTGAATTTTTGGCTTGTAAGCCTCCTAGATTAGTACTAAAGATTTTTTAGATGGATGGAAGTACTTCCTTTAGATGGAAGTGCTGTGCTATGTACCTGAAACTAATTGTGAAGGAGACAATAGTCCCATGCTCTTAGTGTCTGCCATAATCTGAAGTGTAGTAATGTAGATGGCTGGGTTGCTCTTCTCTCTTCTCTCTCAGTGGGTAGCTTTGTTCTTCTGCCTAAAGCTTCTGTTGCAGTTTTGAGGACTTTTGATACTAGTTATTGGAGCTGTTCTTTATATTGACTAATTGGATGTCACACTAATGTTTTCTGACTCTTGAGCAAACCAAGAAAGACCAGTTGAGGCATGATGGTGTTACACTCCATAATATCTGCCAAGGTACTTTTGGATGCTTGAATTTGAAGTCTTTCTATCCCATATTTGTTCTAGTCCAGGACAGACATTTTAAGTAACTGCTTTTGAGAGAGAGGTCAAAATTTCACTGTAGTTTTTTTCCAAAAGGAATGTAAGATGAAATTTCTTTACTCGCCACATTAGCATAAAATTCCTAGACATGTGTAAAAGCTTCAGGCTGTTTGGTACACAAGGATAATCAAGTCAAATGTGGAAAATGTACAATAATTATTTAGACATTCATATCAGGTGAATATTGTTGCTAAACTTTTCTGGTAAACATGGAACCTTTCTAAGTTCAAATGTAGAAGCAGGAAGATGTACAAGCAGAAGTCTTAACTTGCTCTAACTACTACAGAATTTTTTTAATTGTGCGTATCTTCAGATCAGTGTTTCATTGTTGAATGGATGAACCTCTTAAATTCCATTAAGGCATGAGGCTTGTTCTGGAAATTCCCAGTGTGACCATACCACATTAACCATTGACTTTTAGATAAGATTTACTATACCAGTAAGTATGGCAGTCTTGATCATTCATGGGAAGGTATTTAATGATGTTGTAGGCACTCTTGTCACATCTTGTGGTCCTCAGGAATGTCTGAGCTTCTGGCTTTCATCCTGAAAGTTTTCATTAGACTGCTGGTTCACCTAAAACTGAGTAACAGGTTCTATACCACAAACTATACATCTTTCTCTCTTTTGGAATACAGATTTCAAACTTTCTGGTAACAAACACAATACAGAAAAACAAATGTATATAATGACTCATGCTGAATTCTTAAACAAATGTAGCTGATATTGTTTGATATCACTGTTGAAATTGACAGGATATATAGAAGTAGACTGGCAACTACCACTCGTATTTAATGGAGACTTAGTTTTACTTGAATAATGTTGCATATTAGGATTGAATGTCTCAGCTATGAAAAGCATTGCATTTAGAGTGTAAAATGAGAGCAGGAACTGATTTACTTCTACACATACCATAAGAAAAGCAGTGGAGAAAACAATCAACTCTGGCCATAAACTGTACAGTGCAATTACTCTTTTTCTTGGAGATGGGTGGCAAGGAAGAACAGAAGGGTTGGAAATAAGTGATAAATCAATTGGTGAACTGCTGATAAAAGAACAAGAATATTTGATGAACAGTGCTTTTAATAACTATTTATAAGAGGACTCTTCAATCTTATCTCTGATCAGTGCTGGATTGTCATGTCATTGTAATAGTGTGAACACAGACTACAGGTTTAACTCTTTATTCAGCTATGAAAGTAACAATCTTTGGCATCAATTTGCCTCCATATTATGCTATTAAATACTTAGCTATTCAAATACTAGTCTAGAAAACTGCAATCTGTTTTTATGTGGAGAACTTGATTTTTCAAGTTTTTTGTGTTGATTAGTGTCACGTTGTCTGCATAGTGGTTTTGTATTTTTGTTGGTTTTTTTTTTTTTTCTTCTGTATTCTTTCCTGCCCTTCCCTTTAACTCTCATTTAAGTGAGCAAAGAAACATCATCTTTGTACTAACTCTTATGGTGATTCACTGAGGCGATTTTGCCTCCCTTTTTCTACAATTTTGGGGACACCTTATTTTTTCTTACTTCACCCTGGGGGGAAAAAAGAAGCAAACAGACTTCAGTGAGTCAAGTGTTAATTTGGCTGTAATATATACCCAAGCTGCCTTTTGAGATAGTTAAAAAGATGGCATTTAATGTTTGGCTTATAAAGAAGAAATACTTTTCTGCTTTTTGCACTACATAACAGGTGTTTAATAATTTTGCCCAGGATTTAAAAGAAAAAAAAAAAATAAAAGCTTATGCATTTGTAATTGTCTAGAGACTGGGCTTGTTAATTTGTTTCTTTCTTGTTAGCTATTTTGTGGAAAAAATAATGGGTGGCTTCCTCTATCTTTGAGTAGGTCCTAACTAGATAAAAATACCAAACTGTAAATTATTTTTCATTCTATAAACAGAATTTAAATACTTTGTCAGACTGGAATTGCATATACTTGGAAATCCACTCTGTTCTTAAACGTTTTCCTTTGAAATTTGTGCTGAATAAGTTAAAAAATTAACTATATTTTGGATTTTGTACCCTCTGCTCCCTTTTTCTTACAGGGAGCAAATGAGAAAAGGAGTACAATAGTTAAATGGAACATTGATTATTTGTAGAAGAGGCTGGTAAGAATAGAGTGTCCTAGGTCAAGCAATTGCAGTGTTGCATGCAAAATTTCAAAATGAACTTGTCTTAATTATATTTTGTAAATGGATAAACAATCATCTTTCTACGCAGTGACAGAAGAAAATTTAGTGCTCTGTGCATTTTGATATTTGACTTTCTCTTTTCACCATTGTTAACTGTTTTGACACAGTTGGGTTCATCATTATCATGGTTCATAGACATCAGAATGCTAAATGATACTGTATTTTTAAGTTTGTGTTGCAAGAATGAATGGAATAAACTTGAATTGTGCGATATGAGAATGTAGATTTTTATTTCCCTTTCTGCTCCTGCGTTTTATTAACCTCGGGCCACAACTTTTTATTTGCCTGGAAGGTATCTAAGCTCACATGTACAGTGATTAAACTGTTCAGCTGCTTATAAGACTGAAATGTGGAGTGGAAACTGCTTTGAAAACTAAATATATAATGTTCTTTGTGGTTGTTTTGGGGGGTTTTAAATTACATCCATTTAAAAGGGGTTTTGATTATTTTTGTGGTCTTGTAGTCTGCTTCTCCTGCTTAAATGGTAACGCATAATGATGAAGATCTTCCATTGATGTTAAATTCTAAGAGACAATCTGTAAAGAGAGGAATGTTTCTCCTATTACCTGTGAAGACTGAAGCAATTTTCTTTCTCCTTCATCAAAGAAATTGAAAACAGTTATTAACAGAAATCACAGCTGAAGTATAAATAAAATTGTATAGAAATGTTTATTCATTATTCTCATGACATCTTCACAGTGACTTTGTCAGAACTTCCTTTTATAACTTTGCTTGTCAGTAGAGATTTGGATCTAATTGCCTGAAGTGTTTGATATGATTTATTTTAAAATAGACAGTTATAAAGAAAAGTACAGGAAGATGTGTCAAAGTAGCAGAACTATAAATATCAAAAAATATTTCAAAATAAATTAAATTTTCCTGGTTTTCTCTGCTGAACTTGGAAAAGTTTACAGAACTTCTGTTGCTACATACACAATCTTTCAGGCAAATATTGGAGAGCACAAGTGTGTTCACTATAAATGCCAAAGTCATTCAAATGGAGTAATGGCCACTGATGTGTGTGGGCTTCAGTTCCTGTGTTCATATTACTGGTTCTTCATTTTGTGGGGGTTTTTGGTGTGGCTTTTGGGGTTTTTTTTTTAATGGACAGTTTTTTCTGTAGGAGGAGGTATTCTCAGTTCAAAACGCAGATTTCTTTCACTCGCATTCCTCAGTGACTGGCAAACCAAATTCATCTGTGCATGTAAAGACTCTTCCTTTTCATTATTTCTCTATGGCTGATCTTTTGAAAGAAAATGGTTTCCCATCTCCCATCCAAAAGGATGTTGGCCCAAGAAAAAGAATTTTTCAATTGCACCACTTGATTGTTTCTCTCAGTTTGGAGAAAACTATACTTTCAGAGCTCTCCTCAAAATACTTTTTTTGTATTCATGATCTGACATCTGGCAACAGCTTCCAACTAAGCTATGCCATAAACTTACTAGATGAGTGTTTGAAAAGCCCTTGGTTTCATGTAGTGCCTTCAGAGTCTTCAAAGCCAGGTAATTTTTGTCTGCTTGGGAACTGAATGGGCATTTTTTCCTAGGAGCAGCTCCTCTCTCTCTCCACCTTAGCAGTCAGAACAGTGTTTCTAATAATTTTAAACTTGGAAGTGTTGCATTTAAATACCATTGCTTGCTATTGTGATCTAATGTTGCTTTGGAGAACCTTCTTTTAAATGGAAGTCCTGGAGTCTCAAGTCTTCACCCTTCAAGGGGAGTTTGGAAAACATCTGAGTGCACCTCTCCACTCTCCCATGTCCTGAATGTCTCTGGGTTGAGTGCACTGCAGGCTGCCACAGAATGCAGGATTCTTCTGTACTTTTTGGTCAGTTCTTGTTTACTACATCATTTTGCAACATTTTGAAGTTATGAATAGAGGCTTTCATGCACTGAGGTTCATCTCGTGGCCATTAAAGTTAAGAGGCAGGACAGTGTGCCAAACCCACCACAGGCTGCATGTCTCAATCCATTTATCAAAGTTAGAATTCATTAAAGGAAAATTTATTTCAGTTGTCTCAAGCTGAGCATAAATTTGAAGGGTCCAAAACTTAGTCTCAAAAATATTTTCTTGGCCAATGAGTGCAATTTTGGTGCATATATTAAATAATTTACCTCTGAAACATCTCTTTCTGTGTGTTTCTTACTATTTTTCCTCTAAATCAAAGTAATTCCTCATTACATTTGGAAGAACATTCAGTTTGTTCAACTAAAACTTTTGTCTCGAAATGAGATCTAGTTTGGATCAATGGCTTTAACTATTCTGTCTGAAAAGTATTTGGAGGTGGGAAGTCTTGAAAAGTATGTAACTCTTCATGGAAGTGAATTTATGCTTCCTTTTTACTTTTGAAATACACTTTTAATTAAGATTTGTAGCCTTTTATGTAAGAGTGGCAGCATCTTGTGACAAGGTCCAGCCACCTTTTTTTTTTTTCTTTTATTATTCATTCCAGTGGAAAACCAATAGATCTGTTTGATTGACATGAAATAGCTTGTTCGTTGGTTGGTTATTGATACTGAGTATCTCATATTTCTCTGATGTTGTCAAGTTCTCAGTTCAGCTGCCAAAACAGATCTGTGGCAAATAAATTCTGATGTTAAGCTCCAGAAGTCTTTCCCAAAGTTTATGCTTCTTATTTGTGTATATATTGGTGGGCTTTGTCTTGCATGAGCTTTAGGAAGCTTCCTAAAGCAACATTACTTTTGAAGGCTTTTTTTTTCATTGTTCTTTCGCATAAAGCATTCATCTTACCTTTTACAACAGAAATTTATCTTTTACATTATTTTGACCAAAAAAAAATTCAGCCTGTATTTGTGTGTATCTGTTGTTTAAGAACAGTTGTGCTGAAGGACACCTCGCACTGTCACTTCTGACAAATCGCTGTGAAAAGCTAGTGCTGCACCTCATACCCACATCTACATCTAGATAAATCTGGAACAGTTTTTGAGATACTGGTGAGATGCCACTAGAACTGGGATCAATACAACAGCAGTAAATTTGCTTTGTGACTATGCAGAAACTTCTCTGTACTTCACTTATCAACAGGAAAACTCCTTTTCCTTCTCTTTTGTGTACTTGGGCTGTAAGCTGCTGGAAGGATGATCTCTGAGGTCTTGATACACCTTAAAGTTTCTTAGTGCAATTTTGCAGTCAATATCAGTAATGTTCTCAGAAGCACAGAAAAACTTGTTTAGAGAGAGATGACACAGAGCAAGCACATGCCAATTTCTAGTGTCAGAGGCTTCAAACATAAGAACAAGACCTAAAATTACAAATTATTGAAATTGCTGAGGGTAGCTATACATTTAAATATTTACAAAGCCACATTAAACAGTAACTTGAAAGAAAATAGACTCAACCTTCAACAATGAGGCTGCATAACCTGTACACTTAATAAGGAGGTGTGTTGTCACTATAAAAAGCTGAATATTTATTGGCCATTCTTTCTTTAAGCTTTAAAAAAAAAAAGTAACTGCCAGTTACGTAACAGATAGTTGTTTTGGGGAAAAAAGAATTCCCTTATTTCAAATTTACAAAGCTCAGAGGTTGAGATTGAATTTTTTTTTACTGGTAGAGGTGAGGTTTAGAGAGATGTACAGAGAGTGAAATGTGCTATAAATTACCACCCAAACCTCCCTGAGTGGTTTCGAAAGATCACATTCTGTCAAAAGCATTTGTTCTCAGTGTGCCAGAGCTGGCCTGTGACACCTGTTCCCATTCTCTCATCCTTACCTACCCCTCCTGAATGCACAGCTGCCAAAAGCTGTGCTTTACCCCCCCCACCACAGTTTTCCCTTTTTAATGGGTGCCTTTAAAGTAGGCAGAGAACTTTTAGTAGATGTTACTAGAAAAAACTCCATCTAAGGCTATCTGTCATCTATAACAGGAAGAATTAAAACCACTGGAGGAAGGACTGAGGAGAAATTAAGTAAATGAGAGGTTTTTTCCCATCATATCTCCTTTCTACTACAGGCATATTCTTCACTTTAAACATGATAGTAGTTTGTACCTTTTTTATAAAGAGCTCAGATGCTTTATCTCCTTACTGCTTTTCTTCACATCAGGGGTACTCAGAGTGGTTGCAGGTTCGGAACACCACGATTTACTTTCTCCTTGTTTGTTTGGTGGTGGGGCAAGGGGGGGTGGTTTTGTTTTGGTTTTTTTTTCCAAAGCTCCTGGGAGATAAAGTGTTTGCAAAATACAGTAATGTCAGTGGTGCCACAGAGATCCTTGGTGCTACCCTGAAGCAATGTGGATGTGACAGAAGAGGTTTAACTTGCCTGTTGTTCGGGTTCTTGAGGCCCTTTTGACTGCCTCTCTCCTAATTTCTAGTGCAAGGTGTCCCTGCCCATGGCAGGTAGTTGGGATCAGAAGATCTTTAAGGTCCCTTCCAACCCAAGCAGTTCTGTGGTAATGCTGCAGGTTGGTAGGAGTGATGCAAATGACTGTATTTTGTTTCAACCTTTGCAGGAAGATAGTTTTCTGAAACCTGCAAGGTACTGAATTTATCTTACTGAACTGTTGGTGGTTAATACATCATACTGCTGGCAGAAATAGGAGATGTTACTATTACAGTATATGTAACTATATATATATATTTGATATCTATATATATAGATGTTACTATTATAGATGTTACTATACATGTTACTATCCTCCAGCTCTTTATGTTGTAGTTGGCCTTGTGATTCCTAATGTTTGTGTTAGTTGTATAATTCAGAATATACCTGGTCAAGTGCAGCCCTCAAAGATTGGATATTTTTGAAAGAAGGATGACTCAGAAACAGACATTTTTGATTAAAGATCAGGATTTGACAGACCAGCTGCAAGGTAGAAGGGTAAAAAGACAAACATAGGAGCCCAAGAGGAGCTGGAGTTGGGCTTTGCAGGATTTTAAAATACTGCACCAATGAACAAGGCGGACAAGTGAAGGATAGAAAGTAAAATCCCATAGCGACTGAGTAGTTTTTCATAGATCAGTTTCTATTTCAGGCTGATTTCTTCACAGTTTCTATTGCAGACAAAACACTTTTCAATAACAATTATAAGCCAAGTTCATAAACATCTGAGCTTCAGGCTGGGGGGTTGGAGGGCAGTACTCGTTAAGGCAAAGAAAGGTGTATTGCATTCAGGTTCTGTGTTCAACACATCAGCCTGTTTCCCTGAGCACTTGGTAATTTAATGGATAAGATTTTTGTGTGCATATATGTGAGATATAATCTAATTAAAAATTGTTGTGTTTTGTTATAAATATTTTGAGTTAAAATGTTTGGTAATACTTGTGTGTGTTCATGCGGAACGTGTTTTTATTGCCTTCCTGCTCCAAGATGATAGATGAAACGTGTTCTCTGTGAATTGGGTGTTATTACTACTTTTTTTTTTTTTTTTTTTTTTCAGAAGATCTTAGGTGTCCCTTGCTCCTCAGCTGTTTGGAGTGGAAAATGCTGGTTTATTGCACTGGAGCTGTGCTGTGAAGCAGAGGCACGTGTCAGTGCAGAGCTGCCTGCTGCACGCACAAGCCTTTTCACTCCGGAGAGCAGCTGTGACACGTTGTGGACCTCCAAATGCACTGGTGACTGGGAAAACCCATCAATAATTTCATGGCCATCTGAGCAGAAAGCTGTCACCTTTTAAAAAAGGTTTCAACCAGATTGTTGTTCTTTTTGTAGTGACAACATACCAAAGTGAGGAAATGCTGATTTGAAAGAGCTTATGTGTCTGGTGAAAACTTCCTGTGGATAAAAAAGCCTATCCTACTGGATCCTCTCCCAAGGAAGTGTTCAAACCACTGCCAGGTTGTAGGTACATGTGCTAGGAAGCACCTATGGCTGGGTCACGTCTCAGTCCTCTTCTGAGGATTTGGAATGTTTGTTCAAATGTTCTGTGTCCCACTGTTCAAAAGCCCGTGGCCAAAACCCCCAGTGTAAAGCTGCCTTAGTCACTCTTGCCAGCAATCCCATTAGGAAATCACTGTGGATGCACACTGAGAGGGTAGCAAGTTTCTTTTTAAGTTTTATTTAGTGTAAGTGCAGCAGTGCTAAAGGCTAATATCTAGTAAGGGATTAAGCTTTGTAAAGTATCTGACTAAGAGGAAATATAAAGCTTGTCTTGCAGAGGCTTTGAAATTATACTATATCTATTTTTTGACAGCTTAGTAGTAAGAAATGTCACTTTTTCATATGTTATCAGCAGTTGGGATTATTTTTCAGGGTTTCTTTTGCCATAATGAGGAATTCAGTCAGCTTTTCCCCTTGTGTTCACAAATTCATCTACCTATAATGGTAGATGAATTCATTATTCTGTGTCTGTTCTCTGTTTTAAAGCTGGGAGTTGTGTTGTGCATGTTCTTTGATTAAAATAGAATAATCCCTTGTTGCCTGGGGGGAAATTCTGTATATCTAAACAGGCAGAGTAACATCTAGCACAGAAGTAGATTTTTTTTTCCCTTTAATTACTGTTCTTTCATTTTAGGAAGAAAGAGGGTAATTTATCTTACTCATGGACTATTGATCACCAGGTAATAAGAGGTAGGACTTGCCCTGATTCCTGGACTTTGATAAAAATTTGTGCTTAAAAATTGTTACATTAGATCTTTGGCAGAGCTAGTATAAGAATATGAACTGATGAAACTTCTCTAACAGCTGGATGCTACATAAATGGATCACATCAGACATCATTGTTATCACAATTGGTACCTAACATATAAGAATTTCCCCTTGAGAATTGAAGAATTTAGGGCTATTTAATCCAAACACTTTCTTTGTAATGAGGACTCAAATGATTGTACTTGGGTTTCAGAGGCAGCTGGTAAGAAATATGAAAAGCTGGTATGAAAATAACCTTGGTATTCTGCCACTTCCTTTCCAAATGCAAAACAAACAAACAACCTCCTACCCTTCCCTCTCAAAAAAATCCAACATAGTAAAAAAAAAAAAAAAAAGAAAAAAAGAAAAAATAACCCCCAACCAACCAACAAACAAAACAACAGAAAAAATGACTCTGTGTTCCTGCCTGAGATAACTGGGAGACCAGTGTCATGTCCACCAAACTGAAAATTGCCACTTATTGAAGTTCTTATTGGTGTTTAGATATCTATGCCAGTACTGGTAGCATCTTATAACAGGTTTCCCCAAGGTTATGTGACAACATCAGAGAAATATGAGATACTCAGCCTCGAAGGTTTGTGTTTTGGCAATCTGCTCTGTTTTCCACCATGTCAGGAGGCAAATGTTTCTGTGTGGCCTTGTTTTAATTGATATCCAGGCCAAGTGTTTACAGGAGGCCAGCCCTTCTCAAAAACTTCGATCTTTTCTGCTGCTGGGAGATGTGGTGTCTCCCTTACTTGAGAAATATCAGGGGAAGATATTAGGGAGGATGTTAAATAGTTTCAGTGTTTTAATGTGTGGCCTTTAGCTCTTGCAAAGATAAAGTTGAACTTTGAGTGTTATTCCTGCAACAAGTTATTTTTGCAGCAAAGGAATTCAGACTCATACAAGAAGTATGTAGAGAGGGGAAAAAAGAGAATTTTGTTGATTTCTGGTTCTCCAACATATAAATAAACTAACGCCCCAGAAAATCTGTGCCTCTCTCAGTTTCATGGTTATTTAGCAAGTCCCTCCTTGGTAAGATTTAGTTTGACCTTGCCAGTTATGATTTCTCTGTGGAAAGATATGATCAAAAGGAGGAAATACTCCTGAGTTTAAGCACAGTTAACCTGTGGAGTGCAGCTTCCAGGGTATTGCTGCCAAGTTGAACTCTGAGTTTGTCCTGCTTGCATGTCAAGAAATGATACTTGGCTGGAAAATAAATGTGGTTAAACTGGAGCCAGTAGTGGGGAGGACTTTTCAATAAACACAAAACAGGTAGCTGAAGTGTGCAGGGTCCCATGCAATTCATGTGGCTGTGCTGTCAAAGCAGCTGGGTCCAAACCACTGCTTTCTTTTTGGTTATGAATTGATGAGTTTTGGAGGAAATCACGTTGCAAGGTGATGCTGCAGAAAACATCCCTAGAAGTAATACATAAGAGGGGCAAAGCAGGATGATTTTAGTGTTACTGGGGAAACCAGGAAATTAACAGGTAACATAATAAAGAAGAAAATAATCCAAAGTGTGCATTGCAAAAACTTGGTAAAAAAGCACAAGCAGCAAAGTATGGTCAGCACTCATCCCCATGATTCTTGCAGCAAAGTTGTCCTTTGTGGCCAGGGCAAGAGAAAGAGTTTTAAGTCTACAGGAAAGGAAAGCAATGAGTGTCTGTTGCAATGCATTCACCAACAAACTCAGGTTTACACAGTCCAGTAGTTTCTGCTGCAGAGGGCTTTGACTCAGTATAGTAAGACAAAAGTTGATAAATTTTAGGGGATTTTTTGTGCTGTAGTTTTGGAGAGAGCAAAAGAATTAAGTCCAAACTTGAGATATTAATTATAATCTTTTCAAATGAATTAATTGTGCTTTTTCATTTACCCTTTTTTCTTTTATTGTAGTTGCAATTTTAAATACATGGAAGCTGAATAAGTGAATGTTGCAGCTTTGAAGTTCTTTGGCTCAGTATTTGCTTTCTAAATGGTGCTATTAATTAATCTTGAACTGTAAAACCACTATATTCTGCTGAGTTGAAAGGGCATTGTGAAATATATAGTGTTGCAAAATGCACAGGAAAGCAGTTGTAATGTTTCTTCCTGAAACAGGCAAGCACAGCAGCCCTTCTAAAATACAAAAGCTATTTAAAATTGGCAGTACATAAGCGAACAATAATTACCAAGAGCTACTTTCCACAGGTTTTCTACACTTTCAGACTCTGTCTTCTCTTTGGGAATGACCACGTTCTATTTTTTTATATACAGCTGGCTTGAACTTGTGAAACTTTCTTCTGGTTTGATTATACAGAAAAGTTTGAGAGCCACTCACCCAAGCCAGTAATCCTTAATACACAAATAACAAAGATAAATGTGTATTTCAACGAAATAAACAAGCACTAAACTCTTTCCACTCTGTAGTAAGCAATCCCAGTGGAGGTTGGGAAGTACAGACCTGTTCAGCTGAAGGTGAGCTAATCCACTGTGACAAAGCTGCACAAGCTCCTGCCACTGTCCTGTCCTTGAGGCAGCTCCCTGTCTCCCACCTCGCAGTGACAGAACTGCCTGTCTAGGGTGGCTGCAAATGACTGCATTTTTCACAGCTGTCACCTCTAGGATTGCTTTGAGCTCTGCTAAGCACCTTCTTAGTCTATGGTCTTGCAGGCCTTGGTTGATGAGCTTCCACGAGCCACAGCAGAGGGTGAGGAAAATCTATTTAAAGGGTAACATGTTGGGGTCTGATGTAAAGGATCCTTACGCAACTGCTGTGAGGTACAGTGACGTGAGGTGTCCTGGCTTCTACAAATGGTTGCTGTCGCTGCAGCAGAGGTGGGAGAGTAACAGATACCCACAGAAAGACACAGTGCACAGAAAGACACAGGGGGCAGCCAGTAGAATATTGCTGTTCAGTGCTTTCCCCTGCTGAGAAGAATGATGTTCCAAATGATTAAGTGGCTGCCTCTAGATTCAGGAGAGCTGAGTTTTTTGTTATTTTGTTTGGTCTTCAGACAAATCATTTGTGCTGCAGTTTGGTGAAATAGTTAAAATAACAAATGCTGCTGAAAAAGCAGATTTCCCCCTGCTCCTCATCGTGGGTTGAGCCCCAACCTCTTTTCCTGCGTTAGCACTACTTCTCACCTGGTCCTAAAGGGAGCTGAAACAGCAGAAAATGCAGCCTAACAGCAATGACAAAACTATGATAACCCTGGGACAATATTTTAACTGCTGTTAGGGGGAAGAAGTAAATTTTTCTTTCTTAATTTACAGTACTGACAAAAATTGTACGTAGTTATCACATGCTTAATCAGGAGGTGGATTCATCACATCTGGCACTTTCCCCAGGTCTTTGCTAGGTCTTTCCAAAGTTTCTTGTAATCCTTAGTGACCACAAGAATCTAGAATAATCAAGGGGACATAGTCACCTTGCTGTTCACCTTCGCTTGCAATTCATTAATTCATGGATTGAATGTCCTCAGTCCAGTCCTGAGGCTTGTCCCTAGGACACTCCAGTATTAACCTCTGTCAGCAGTGAGAAATGGCTACTGATGTCCAATTCTCTCTGTCTCCAGTTTTAAACTGTGCCATGACTTTAGCCATGCTGACTGCCATGTTTCTTCAACAGCTTCTTGTGAAGGGAGATTGGTTTGTAAAAAGTCTTTGGAAAACTTAAACATTTTCTATCTAGAAGTTTCTCTATTTAAAATCAATTGGCTACCAGGGGTGAGGGGCAATAGAGAAGAAATGATGTGGACAAGTATTTTACAAAGCATAGTTCCTTACCAATCAGTCAATCTCCTGTGACTTTACAGTCCTTGGGGGCTCTGGACCCTGTCTTCAAAGGAAGCAAGAGAATGTGAGCATCCCAAACATGTAAATGGTCAGGCAATTAAAAGTTCTCGTTTTCCCCAAAGTCCTTGTGAAGCATCCTGCCCTATAAACTGCTCTTTACAAGGGTAAACATATGCCTAGGGGAGCAATCGATTTCTTTCCTGAATGAATGAATTGATTCCCTGCCCCTGCCTCTTGTAGCAAACAACAAATTACCAGTGGCTGTTAAGGCAACTTCAATGCACGACTTCATCTCCATCTAAACTAAGTTTGGACAGATCATTAATTTTGCAGGCTCTGGAATGGAGTGAACTTGTATCTCTGCAATATGTTCCAGAATTGCATTGCAACTGAAAATCCCAGGTTTCCAGCAGGCTGACACTTCAAACAGCCTGTGACAAGCCATCAGACTGCCTTGTGTTTCAATTACTTATCATCAGTCTGTGAATACAGTATACAGTCCTTTAGAATTTGAAGAAACACTTGGAATGTAAATGTATAAACTTTGCTAGAGTTCCCCACTACAATGACAGCATGGGCAAGCAGCTGAAAAATAAAATTAGTAATGCCTGGTTCTTATGCACCATTTGCATGTGGGAGTTTTGACAGAGGAAGCAGATACTTTGAGTTAAAAACACCGTGGTCAAGGACAGAAATAGAAGGAAAATTCACAGTCTCCAAATCCTTACTCAAGTTCCTCTGGGGCTTGCAGCTACCAAATGTATTTAGGGCCCTTTAATGGTGCCCAGAAGTCCTGGCCAAATACTGGTGTCTCTGTTCTATGATACAATGCAAACAGCTAAACAGCTTATAGCAAGCTAATGTTTGACATCAGCTGCCACTTCAAACAGTTCTGAGAGATCAGAAGTCCTCACTTTCAGTAGGATAAACTCTGAATGCTCTTCACGCAGAGGAAAGCAGCAAGAATGATCAAAGGTCCTGAAAACATGCAATAGCAGACCTTCTGATATGTAAAACGCTCTTGCAAATAGGAAGGGAAGCTATCTTTCTCCATGACTGTGGCAGATGAGAAAAAAACAGGTATAAACTGTAGTGAGAAATCTGGTATTGAGAAATAGTGAGTTTCTGAAACTGATTTCTGAAAAAGTCTATGGAGTCTCCATCACTAAATGCTTTTAAAAACAGAGATGAGGGATTTTTGAGGGGTTGTTTGTTTGTTTGTTTGTTTGTCTTTAAGGGGTTACTCATGTAAACCTTTGCAACAACATGCTTTTTCCAAACTCCTAGGCTTGCAATTTTGTGAAGTTTCATCTTCTTGAGGGGTGTATATATATTTAATGCAGCCAAATATACTTTCTAAAAAAGCATTAAAATACACGCCTGACAAAAAATGCTTATAAGGGATACGTATTTATGCAGTTTGTATTGATTGTCACATTTCCAATTCATATTGAGAATGATTAGTTCAGTGTCTTTCTGGGCATTCTAAAGGTCGACTTTGGATTTGGTATCCTCTGAAACTGAGTGATTCAGTGTACTTTATAGATGTCTTCAGATGTTTTCAGATATTGTGCTTGTTGAAGGCAACCTCTCTGTAGACCTTATGGAAAAAGAAAAGTGATAAAGGCTTGGAATTTTAAAAAGAAAATTATAAATCTTGAAGGTGGGGTTGTGTTTTTTCTTCTTTCTTCCAAGGATACATCACCTGCAGCTGTTTGTATTGATTCTAACACTGACTACTCTGCAGAATCCTACTGAGTCCTACTGTGACAGCTCAGTCTATGAAAAACAGATTGCAAACCACCTGAAAAATATTTCAAAAATGTCTCTGAGAGCCATGTTGGATGTTGAACAGTGTTAAAAACACAAAGCTGTTCAACTGATCACAGTTCAGTTCTGATGCCTTACATAGGCACAGGCTACGTGCTGGTGTAATTCATTAATTTTGCTGTGTAATACTTTATTTTGTGTATGTGTGTGTGTTCACACTGGCTGTATTAGTACTCTGGTGTGAAAACAGCTTCTAAAATTAAATTTTATTTCCATTCCCACTCAGATATGATGTCTGGTATCACTAGCCCCTCTTCACTACTGTCATACTTAGCTGTATCCACAGTGCTAGGTTGTGTTTCTCTAGTGGTACAGGTCTAGACAGGATTTTATTTTTTTTTAATAGGTTTTAGTTTCCTTCATGATGTAGCACTGCTGATTAATGGATCCTTATTCCCAGGAAAATGGGATTTATAAAAAACAAACCATTTGCCAATGTGCTTTGGAGATTTCCCCCATTCATTTTAGTTAATTAAAATATGAAAATTCTGCAGCTTCTTCAGCAGAGATTTCTCTGCAGAGTACCACTTCTGGCCACAGCTTTATATTACTTCAGCAGATACAAATAAGATATATCAAGAAATGTGTGTTTACAGGCCCCATTAATTTGAAGTAACATGGCCTGGGGTATTGTTTTACCCCTTAATAAACACAGTTGGCATTGTAAAAGACTTTTTCTTTTCTGCTATGAGGCTACTATTCCCTGACTTTCTAAAAATATTTCAGGATAATTTATCTTCTATTATTCATTTGTTCTTAAGGTACAAATCCAGTGTTGTTATTGTCTTTTTATTAGTAGCAAATGATGTGCAAATGAAAGGAAAGCACCATGGTCTGCATGCAAACTTTGAACTTTTTAAATGTGAAACCAGATGGTAATTTTAGCTGCAGGCCATGTCTACATTATCAGGACCACTAGTGTGCTATGCTAGAAAAATGCTGCAGGAGTGAACACAGCTACAGTAGGAAAACCATGCTTTCCATCAGTCCAGCCATCACCCTGAGGAAAAAAAAAAGCCCACACAAAACCAGCAAAAGGTCTGGTATGGCAAGGTCTGCTTCATCAGCTTCAGTGGCCAAATATGTCCACAGACATCACATCCTCCTGGTTGCAAAGCTGCATCCACATGGGTTGTGGTTTAAAGTTTCTCAGGGAGGTTGGACTAGATCTCCTGAGGTTCCTTAGGACCATGCAATAATTCAGATTTTATGTTGCATTTTGCACGAGTGTTAATATTTCATTCAGTTATAGTTTGAATTCATGCACAAGGAGAAGAAATACTTCTTAAGATTCTTCCTCATTTTCCTTGTTTTTCTTCTGAAGTTGTAGGATGATGTACTTTTAGGTTTTCAAGTCAAATGCAGGCTAAAATCAGATATTTAGAGAACAATCTTGCTAGAGCTGACAAGCAATCCTTTGTAAATGGGCTGGCATGTTGCAAGTCTCAGTGAGTCAGTCAAACATACGCTTCCAGTTTTAACCTAGGTTGTCCATTTTACAGGTGAAACAACCCTAACAATGACTTTAAATAGCACTTTGCAACTGCAAGTGGCCAGGGCCCCTCCTGCAGCCTGTTTTTGTAGCTCAGCCATTGAACAGGGCTTTGGCAAACCACAGGGGCCTGACTGGCAGCAGCCACCTGCCTCATCCTGCAGTCACCGGAGATTGGTCTGAGGGGTTGTACAATTGCTTCCCAAAGGTCTTGTCCCAGGTCAGCACTGGGGGTCAACATGGGCACTGTTGTGGTGGGGATCTGTGCAGCCTGTCTGACCAGGCAGAAGTGGGTGCAGCCTTCTTCAGGCAACTGGCAGAAGCCTCATGATGGAGACCCTGGTCCTCACAGCAGACTGCCAACAATCCCAGGGTCTGCAGAAAACACAACACTGTGAGGTACAAGCATTACAGGAGGTTTGAGGCAATATAAAAACCTGAAAAGCAACCCTGCTTACAAATAAATATCATGACCTCCAAGGACTCCAAGACACATAAGCATATCAACCATAAAAGTGACTTCCTTGAGCTATTCCTACATTATTAGGGAGAAAACGATGAGCTGTAAGTAATCAGAAAGGTGATCTCAACAGTACTTCCAAAAATAATCAGTTAATTCTAAACTTTATTGTTCTGCAAAAAAATCCACACTTTTTCTTCTCTATGTACTAGGTTTTTATTAAGTTACATGGGAGAAATACAAATAATTACAGCTCTAAGAATATCTGGAAGTGGGATAAAGCTTTGGCTCTGCAGGGCTTTTAACTGTACCTAATTTTAAGGATCTTCTCACCTTGCTTGTCAGCTGATAACGCATAAAACACTTGTTTCAACACCTAACAGAATCACTGCTATAACATATTCCTTCCTAGAAAAATGATCTGCTGTGCTGTACTTACCTGTGACAACTGTAATCTCTTGATGGGATAAAATGCAGGTTTTTAGTGTACACGTTCCATGCCACACATGCTTTGATCTGAATCATCAGTGAACAATCTCAATCATCTAGCTCTCAGTGTCATTTTTAGTACAGATTCTTTTCATTCTGAGGCTGACAAGGGAGATGAGGATCAATCATCAGAGACAAGGCCAAAAAAAGGAACTAAAAAGAGAAAAAATGGGAGACCTGTTTCCCATAACCTGGGGAAAATGGTTGTGAGACCCTAGATATACACATACAGCCTTCAGTGAGCTAAGAGCATTTTGGTCTTCAACAGAAAATGTGTAAGTCTGTGGCTGATCTGGGTAAGAGAATGTTTCTTTCCAGTATTCTTGGTTTGGCTTCTCGAGAACTTATTTCATCATTTATTGAACTGATCCATATATCCTCATAATGAATAGTGAATGCTGAGATATTGAATGTCTTAAGGCTCTGAAGCTCTGTTTCAGCTATTATGAGATTTGCCCTTTTCATGTTTAGAGAGCTCTCTTGAAAACACACAGAGAAAAGTTCAAAGGTACTGCAGGCACCTTTTTTATCCCAGGTTTTTTGCTTCCTGTTGACTTGGACACATTTAGTTTGCCTTTGCAGAAGGCCTCTGTGGGGGCACTAGAAGACATCAGATAATATTGAAACTGAAGAAGGGACCTCCTACACCTCAAGGATGAAAGGCTCACTTGGTTAATAGGCTTTATGGAAAGGTAAACTTTCCTGCCTACTGAAATAGATATTTTTGATATAACTAAGATAAAAGAAACAAGTGGGGAGGAGGGGAAGACTAGAGGAAACCTTAGAAAACCTCACAGCTTTAGGATTTCTTTCTTTTAGAAAGGTGCAATATTGAAAAGAATGTTGGTATTGTTATTTATTTATTTATTTCCCTAACTATCAGGGAATTCATTATTAATTTTTGGTTTTTATTTTCTGTAGACAAAAGAAGTCTTGGATACTTCCCAAAAGGTCTGGGTGTTCTCACACCCAATATTAGCAAAATAAGGAAAACAAAAGCTGGCTTCAAGATTTTACTTTATTTCTACAAGTCTGTTATATAAGTGAAAAAAATCTAGGCTCTGTTAATAACTTTCAGAATTACAGAATCACAGAATATTCTGAGTTGGAAGGGACACACAAGGATCATCAAAGCCCAACTCTGGCCCTGCATGAGACAGCCCCAAGAGCCACACCATGTGATGTCACATTTAAACCAACTCATGTTTTGATCTGGAGAGGAATTTGTATTATTTGCAGTGCCAGGTATTCTACACAGGGTGAATCCTGGGTTACCTTTTCATGAAGTTTCACCACTGCCATGGTTTGAGTAGAATACCTGAAAATGAGCAAACCTTATTAAGTTTAGAAATTTCATTTGGGAACCAGTAAGAGTTCCCAAAAGCTGAATCTGATTTTAATCTTCATCTGAATTTAGTGAGAACAGAGTTGCATTCTAAGCTTTGGTTTCCAAGTATTTTTGGTGTGGCTAGAAATAGTGCAGCTTATTTTGTATGTATTTCAGCACTACTTATTTCAGCCAATTCTAGCAATAAGCAGCAGTGGAGCAAACAGCTATGGCAAGAAAAAATTTAAAAGTAACCAGTTTCATTTTGCTGTCTCCTTGCTTTGCATTTTGGATTAGTGGATCAAGGTCCCTTGGAGGGTAGCCATTGTCATCAGTTGCAATACTAAATAATTGAGAATGACTTAAAAGCCAGTTTCAAACCATTCTGGATAACCTTATCTGTGTCCTTGACCTTATTCTGGTCCTTATCTGTGAGTCACACCTAGGATCTTTGGGATACATCGTGAAAGACTGAAATGGAAAGAGACAGAGATTTTGATGATGAAAACAGTCTTCTTTAGGGCTCCAATAATTCTTCTTCTTCTCCTGCCCCACGTTGTATGGTCCTACTCCCTTTTTTGGAGCTTGTATGGCAAATTGAGAAGAAGACTGTAAAGCTGCTGAGCATCTGAGCCCGTGAACACGTCGGACTTTCTGAGGATGATGCCAAGCAACACTGCTGGCTCCTGATGGCCAGCACCAGGGTTGTTGCAAAGGAGTGGGTTGGACCATGTGACTCTGGGTGACACCTGCAAAGCACATCCTGTGAAACCTCTGTGCAGGTGCACAATGAATTATTCACATGCTGTTATCAAAGTGGTGGCAGGCTAAGTATGGGTTAGAAACAGTACTTGGATTCATCAAACGGGCATCACATTTGGATACTCAATCAGAGGCCCTAAACACAGCGTTAAGGAACATTGTAAACTCATTCAAAAATTAGGAAAGAGAAGGTGCAACTTGGATTAAGCTTCCTATTGCATTAATATGAAGTGTTACTTAAAATTCTGCATCTGGAGCACTGGAAAAAATAACAGTTCTCTAACACGGAGTTCTATACTAGGTCATACAACCACAGACACATGATCTAGTTCAGGGTTGGGGTTTTTTGCCCCCTTTTTTTTTTTTTTACTCATTTTATTTTGCAACAAACTCTTATTTGCAAAGAAGAAAGGCCTTGTCTTAGGAAAGGCCTTCCCTTGGGCAGTATTTTGAGTAGCACCATTTATTTCTCTTTTAGGGGAAGTTTCAGGTGAATGAAGCACTTTTCAAAGATGGACCCTCAGGCAGCAGCTCCTTATGGTCAGGCACCAGTGTCACACTTTCCTTGGCTCTGTGGCTGACAGGAGGTGGGATGTCTCGGGGGAATATGTGATGATAAGGGACAGCAAGAGGGTGCTTTGCCGTGCACTTTGTGTTTGATGTTTGGAAGGTCCATGGCCAGGGCTATTACACTGCCTGCTGGAGAGCTCAAGTCACTTCATCGTGACTCAGAGGCCAGGGAAGTGAATCTCATTATAGACCTAACCTGCAGATGAATACAAATCTTATCTTTCATTATAAATGACATCCATGAAATGCAGCTTGGCTTCCTAAGAGAAGGAACACTCCAGCTCAATACTAATACAGCAGCTTCATCCTGTCCTGTGACACAGTGATCAATTGCTTGTTCTTCTTCTGCTGTGGATGTAACACATCTTCCTTGAGCAGGGAAGCACTTTAGTCTAATGTGTGGATTTAATTTTCCCATCATTCTTCCTGCTCGGTAGAATATGTGTCTGAGCTATGGGAAAGAAATGTAAATTTTTCCAGGAGGCTGTGGCTGGGAGGAGTGATTGAGAAGCAGAGAGCTGTGAAGAGCTCGTAGCAGTAATTGCTTTGTGTCCTGTTCAAGCTATTCTTTATGATCTTCCGTGACACGTAGGAATTACTTCCATGCTATGAAGTCAGGGGCTGGGTACAACATGTAAACCCCTCTTTCTCCTGATTCAGAATCTACCTCTGGTGGTGCTGGAAGATTTTATGCACTGTCTGGCATTAGTGGGGATTAGATCCACCTGTGACTGCCCCTTTTCCTGCAGAATAGGTGTTTTCTCCCTAACATAGGTTTGGAAGATTATGAGTCACATTCGCTTGTTCCTTTTTCTGCAGAAAATTTTGATTTTTTTTTTTTTTTTTTAAGAGAATGTCAGGCAACAATTTCTTTTCCATGTAAATAAAAAACTGTGATCTTGCTAGATATGACTATTTAAAGGAAAGAGGAAAAATGTAGGTCAGTTAAAAAGCATAGAAAAGCACAGTTCTACAGGTTCTTTTATAAAGACCAGGGAGAGCTGCCTCTAAACTTGTTTCAGTATTACTCACAAGAGTTTGCACAGGCTTGCAGAGGGCAGCTTGACTTTCTGAAAGCCTGTCAAAATTGCCTTACATAGGGTGGTGGTGCCCTTTAAGAGGAAAAAAAGTGTCCTCAGACTTAGCCTCGAAGCGTGCAGGTGGGGTTTCCTTTGTGGCCACATATCTCGTTTTCTTGCTCTAAAAATAACAAGTGACAGCGGATATTTTGTTGTAGTTGCCAGTTTATTCTCGAGTCCAGGTAATTTGCTTCTGCTTCAGAAGTGATGGGACACCTTGAACTGGATCACCTGGCAGCTGTCTTGCAAACACATTCTCCCTCAGGGCTGCAAAGCTAGGCAGAAACTGAAAACAAGGGTTAATTAGGAAAGAAAGGATAATTATCTGGTTTTCCTTTTTTTTTTTCTTATTTTATGCTGCAACCTTCACTGACCTATAGCTGCTGTTAGTTCATTTCCCATTCCGTACTGGTACCTCTGTGCATTTCAAATGGCTTTGCCCACTGCTTCTCAGCTTAAATAAAACCCTGGGGATTCTTCCACCTTTAATGAAAATTACACAAGCCTTTGCATATTGTGCAATTACCTCTCCCTTTGTTTTCCTACAAAATGGATTCAGCAGCTACCGGTGGGACACCAGAATGAGCATGTCAATATCACAACACCTCTCTGCGGAGTCATGTTGGGTTTGTAGCATTCTGATTCAAGGTTATATGTTTTTAGGTGCAAACCACTTTGAAATGAGCTGTTTGCACCGGCACCTTCAGGGGATGTGGAACAATGAGTAGGTTGTTCATTCCTGTCCTGGTTGCAGGGTCTGTCACAGGCATTAACACAATTGCAGTTTAGGATAAGAGTTTTTAGAAGAGTTTGCCTCTCCAACACCCTGCCCACTGCTGCTGCTTCCCAGAGTCCTTTCACATAAGACTCCCTCTACTGTGCCAGTAGCTTTACATGGAAACAAATTTTATTTCTCTTCCAGCTTGGCTTTAAGCAGTGGAGCCCTAGCAGTGACATTCTTATTTTCAACTAATTTTCAGCATATGTATCTTCACTATGCTTTTCCTGACATATATACGGTGTGTAGATAGTGAACATCTTCTAAGAAAAGAAAAAGTACACATATACAGATATGTATGTATGTGTATATATATATAGCTTCAAAAACACAAGCCATTCTGAAAAATTTCCTAGGGCTATGATATGACACTGATATAATGGTGTTTTGAAGGTTAAATGTTCTAATTAAAGTCTGTCTCCGATTCTGAATCATCTGACTTGCACAAGAAGTCAGATATGTGTATTTTTCAGCTTGCATACAAGAAAAAAAAAATCAAAAATACTATTTTTGAAAGCTCTGATCCTGTTTATGCAATCTGCCAAAGTAGATTGTGGTCTTCTGATGAGAGGCAGGTGAAACCAAACAACCCAGAGAACAGCAACACCCAGAATCTGGTGAAAACACAGTTTGCACAAAGCAGTGCTTCATCTCTCAAATCCCCATTGCCAAGCCACAGCTCAGCAGGGAGATCAGGACAAGTTTGGGAATTGCCACGTCCATAGCATTGCTGCAGAATAAAACCACAGACTAAGTGAAAACACCTTACCTCCCATTTCTCCTTGAAATTGTTAGACTAAATATCATAACAAGACTTTCTGTTAGCAGGGTTGTACTCCACCCTGTTCTTAGCAGGTTGTGCTCCACCCCTTTCTCAGCTCATAGAGAAACATTAGCTCTGTGTCTGACCTGACATTTGTATGTAGCAGATCTTATATTTTTTTTTCCTTTCTTAGTGCACTCTGTTGGTTTTGGAAAGCATTTTACCCGTCCCTTCAAACCATAACTTTCAGAAAAGATTAGCAGTATCTGATGACATTGCAGAGTTCGTTGCTGATGAGCCAAGTAAATGAAGTTTGGGTGGTGTGTACTCCTGGACAGCATGAAGCTCTCTTTTTCTGCATGAGAGAATAAAAGCAGCTTGAAAGTGCTTGTAGCTGAATCAGGCTGCATATTTGGCTCGTTCACCTCTCCTCCTTCTGCCTCAGTTTCCTCACTGTAGACTGGGAGTTATGATGCTGACCTCCTCATTACAGTGCCTTAAAGAAAAGAATTCCAGAGAGCTGCTGAGCTCACCAAGGCCTGTCCAAGAAGTGTGGGCACCTACTTCAGAAGTCTGATATGGGAGCAGCAAAAAGTTGACTTTTTGTACTCCAGTTTTCTGGGCCTAGATCTGCATGTCCTCAGAAGATCATTGTACCTTGTTCACTTCAGTTGCTGTTGATCTGCTTGTCTGTTCTTACTCCCTTCCCTGCTAAGAACTTGTGAAGATGAAAGTTCACTTATTCCTAAACATGTTTTCTCTTCTGCTTTGATATTAACAGCTTCAGAGGATCCTCAGCCTCAGCAACCTCCCACTGGATGCTGCTGGACTTGCTGCAGCTAAAGTGCACCAGAACATTCAATGCAACACGTGCACTGACGTGTTACAGCAGCTCCTGGGGGTCACCTGGAGGCAGAGGGATCACAACTTTTGCCAGAAATGGTGCATGAGCAAAATGACAGCCTGGGTGTCCCTGCACCTCAAAGTGTACAGAAAATCAGGCAAACAAAGGCCCATGATAAAAGAACAGCCAGCAGACATCTCCAGCTAGCAGACAATACACAGCAAAATAAAGCGATTTGCCAAGGACGGGGCTGGGCCTTATCTTGCTGTACCTCTTGGGTGAGAGCTGGGTATGTACAGACAGAGGGCGATGTTCTGGATGAACAGACACTTTGGATTTTAAAGTGGTTTTATTCCTTCCCCACCCCTCCCTTTTGGTGTTTTTGCCTCCTTCATTTTTTCTCTTTATTTTTTTCAGGCCTGCTCCACACCATCCCTGGCGTGGGTCTCCATCTCTGTCCATTTCTCCAGCCAGGTGGCCAGGTGAAGTCTGTCATCAGCCAGTTCCCTCATAGAAGTGCTTGCAGGCAGCTGGTGCCAATTCCTCTTTTCTCCAGTAATAATGGATTCCCTGGAACACACTCTGCCTTAGATTATCTTTGGTCTTGAACAGAATAACTTGACCATGCTAGGAGCTGGAAACAACAGATACTTGCTCAGGTCTTTCTGCCTTCTCCCTGTGCCTGTTTACAATTCCACCTGCTCTCCCTGGCCTCCCAGTAATCTGATTGTTCCCTCAGCTTCCTGCCCTGTGTCCCAGGGGCTGCACAATTATGGAGAGCCGTAGACTGGGGAGATAGAGTGTAGGGGTTTGGACAGTGGTATTGAGTAATTCATCAACAGCAGCATCTCTGTGGAAAACAAGTTATCAGCAATATGAAAGGTGTGTAACCTTCCCCTCTGAACACCAGAGCAGCAGTAGGGCCCAGCTTGGAATGCTAATGGCTTCATGTAGGGCTCCTTGTCCTCCATTTGTGCTCTGAAGTACAAAAAGAAATCTGCTTCGATGGGAAAACACTTCCAGCAAGGTCCATGGGGGTATTTGTGCAGCCCCACAAAGTGTCTGTAACTCGTTCAGCAGTTTAGAGCTCCTGAAGGTTTCCACCAGAAGGACTCCTTTTGTGTGCACAGGGCAGCAGTCTCGTGTGCAGTGTGCAGCACTGGGGCAGTCTCGTGGTGCTGTGCAGTGTTATTGCCTGCTCTTGCTGTGGCCAGATGCTCTGTGCTGCTGCAGCACTGGGGACCACAACACTCATGGTTGTGAACCACATGTCCGAGCCAGCATCTGAATCACAGCTGTCCAGGTTTCCATTTTAGTCACAAGAGAAAAAAGAATTTTGTCAAAACTTTGCTCCTGCAAAGGGTGTGGGGGGAAGAGCTTGGTCCTGTGCTTTTTCTAGAAGTGCATTTCTGCAGGATATTGCTGCTGATAAAGTCCCACAACTGTTCTCTTACCCCATGCTCTCCTCTCCCGTAAATCCCATACTTTTGTGTCAGTCCCCCAGTCCAATGAAGCACAGGGTATGTGTGGCACAGATGTCCAGTGACCTTTCCTGTAACATCTGAGTCCTGTGCTTTAAAGGATACATTGGCTTTCCATTCCATGCCACTTGATATTAAAAGTATCTCAATTGATTAAGTCAACTTAACTAGATTTGTGCTGTCTCATAGATTTGCACAGCTTCAATGACCCAAAACAGCCTTGTTAACTAGAAGAAAGGACTTTTTTTTTTTTTTGTCCTTCAAAGAGAGAGTTGTCTGGGCTAGAAAGTCTTCAAAGCCTATGGTCTGTGGTCCAAGAGCTAAAAACAGTCACAAACTTCACCACCAGATGGATGAAAACTTAAGGCTCATCTTGCTCTTCTTTCTCCCTCAGCAGTAAAAAAAAAGTCACTTTTAAAAGGGTTTATTGGTTGGAATTTTTCTCTGCCTGTAACTGGGAAGAAGCTAAGAAACCATGGCAAGATCACAGATTTAGACAAGCTATAGGGTTTACAGTCCTGAGAAATGTTCGCAAAACCGAGTGATGTCTCACTCAAATATGTAAATAAGTTTCCCATGGGGAGCTCTCAGACTCTGCCTCAGAGGAAGTGTTTTGCTTAAATAAGCACAGAACAGCTTTGTTGTTGCAACTTTGTGCAGCCAGTCCCTTCAGGCTGCTAGTCCCAAAAGCTGTGCAAGTCCTGGCCAGGCTCACTGAAGAGCAAGCAAATGTGTTCTGCTACTGGCACTGCCTCTCCAGTCCTGCCAGTGCTCCTCTCCCAGCTCTGGTGCAGGCTGCTGCTGCTGCCCTTTACTAATAATAGACCTTTTGTGTTTTTTTCAGGGAAGGAACATAGTACATGTGGGCTGTGCACAGTGAGGGTGATTCTGAAGTGCATTTTTTGTGGGACTAAATTAAAATGATTCAGGTTTTGGCTTGCTTTGCAATTAGTGCAGTAGTGCTATGACAGTTGTGGATCCTTTTCTTACCAAAAATACAGTGCGAGTTGTCCCTTAAAAGGATGGCAATTCCTGCTTATCTGCAGCAGCCTCCTTCCTGACACAGAACACTAGAACTGTTTTGCCATTATTTTTGACAACTCTTCCACACCTATCTCCATGTCTTTAAACCAGGGATTTGGAGATCTTCTGTGCCACCATGAAGAACTAATTTAAAGCATAGAACATAAAGTTTTAGATAAATTATTCTCAGAATAAATTATTTTCAGAATATTTTAGAAGAAGACATAGTTCAAGAGATCCAGAGAAAATAGTCACGAAATGGAATGAAAAGGAGGAGGAGGTGTAGGCATAAGAACAGCAGAAAAGACAGAACCAGGAGAGAGGGAACAGAAACTGGATGAAATCAGGATATAAAAACTTATAAATCTCTTTATTTTAAGGTACAAAAAATACCAAGTCCTAAAATATGATCTTTTCCTGGCAATGACCACACTGTTAAGAAGTTTGCCTTTTGGAATAAAAAGGGTGGGTGTGCTCAGGGGCATCATTCCAGCCTTGTGCTTGAGGCCTCTTTTCTTCTGTGCCCGTTTCAAGCAAATGCTATTACAAGCCCCACATGGGCACACACACAAAAAAACACTTAAGAAAATAGAAGTAGGCTTTATTTGAGACAACAAAAACAGAGCAAGTTTTGTATGCAGATGGCCTTCTCTGGAATCTGACTAGCTTTCAACACGTCAGTGTGGTTGTGTATCTCTCTGAGTTACTGTGACAAGAGCTGAGAATGGATGGCTGGCTGTTTTACTGCAGGTTTTGAAAGCAGTTTTCAGAGATTAGGACTATTTTGGAAAGCCAGGTTTTAGAGTCTGCTTTCAGAAGGTGCTTGAGATTAGCAAGGGACTTCCGCTACTCCGATGTCTTCTTCAAAGATGACAAAGGTTAAAGGAAAATCAGTCATAAAGGAGAACTGAATTTGATTTCTTGTCACACTGTGCTTGTCTAGGGAAGTGTTTTTCAGAGGTTTGTCAGACCCAGCTTCATAGCATGCATTCCAACAGTGAGAAAGGGCTGTGATCAAGGGAATAAACATACTCCGGGGTACAATACATCTACACTGGTTTGGCATGTGGCCTCTTGCATTGGTTGGAAAGAAGTGGGATCAGCAGGCAATAAAACAGGCAAATTGATTTTGCTTGTGTTTTTACTAATTATTTACTTTTTCACTTTTTATTTTCCCTCAAATTTTTTGTCCCCCTTGTTGGCTTTCTAGTGTCCCAGGTTTACTTCCTAGTCTCAGACATTAGACATTTCCCCAGTGGGAAATCATTCAGTCAGCATGGTAAATGTTGTGTGGCTGCTTTCAGAGAAGAATTAAAATGACTGCTGCTAGTATTAATCAGTATTCCTGAATCAGTTTTATAAGGTAATGTTGGGAGAAATGAGATTCAGAATCCTATTTGCGTGACAAACTGCCATAACTCCACTGACACCCAAAAAGAGAAGTTACTTTGCTTAGCACTGACTAGGGTCTCTCCTTTCATTTAAGAGTGCCTTTCCTTCTGACATTTGTGTCTGCTTTCTACTAAGCAAAACTATTCTCTCTGTCTAACATGGGTCACGTCCACTGAATCCAGCGATAGATGAGGGACGAAAACTCTAAAAGATGTGTCCCTTAAACACTGCTAAGAAGCAAAAAGTTAATGTGTTCATCAGCAGTTATTCTCTTTCCCTTGTTCTATTCAGTAGTGGTACAGGAACTTTCCCAGACTTCACTTTTTGTACAATTTAATTGTGTTGTAACTTGTTATAGTAGAAAACTATAGAACAGTATTTCCAGAAATGCAAGATCAGTAGGGAGAGACAACATCTTTTACTAGCCTTGCTGATATATTTGGAAAAATCAGATATTTTGTCAGGTTCTGAGACTCTGCAGGTGACTCTGTGCTTTGAAAATGTTTTATATCTGCTCTGATGAACGAAATGTTTTATATCTGCTCCAAGCTTCACTTTCTGTGGCCACCAAAGCTACAGCAATGCTGCTATCAAAAACCACATGGAGGACCATTCTTTCACCCCAGTCTTCCATAGGCCATTAAAAAATGTTATTATTGTATGTCCCTTAAGATGCTGGGAATGAAGAAGAAATGTTTTTTATATCAATGGGCAACAATTTCTCTCCAGCTCTTGTCTGGTGTTGGCCTTTGATCACTCCTGCTTCACATCAGTTTTGATTATCTCAGTGCTGAAGCCAGGCTGAATCCTCCTACTCACTTCTGGATATTCCCCCTGCTCCCCACTCAACCTGCCATCAAGCCAACAGCTTGTACTCTGTTTAGAAACATATTTCATAACTGTCAGCTTCTGGTATCAGCTTTTAGAGACATGCAAAATAGCTTTCCTTCCCCCCGCATCCATATGCTGAACTACCAGTTTACAAAGATGCCCTTTTTTAAAGTTCTAATTTGTGAAGTCTCATTAAATTGGGAATTAACTGCAAAGTGATATGTAAAAGAGTTGCCTCTCTTAAGTAGTGCTACACGGCTATGAAAACTGTTTTCTTTGACTACCCTAGGTAGTGCCTGGTTGTGAATCTTAGACCTAAAATTTACTTTTTAGTTGCATTTAGTTAAATTCCTAAATGGACTTCCAGGGAAATCTTTCAGCCTAACTTCTGCACCTTGGATCATATGCCTGACATCCTGAAGGGAAACAGAAATGAGGAGAGGAAACAGACGCTGGAGAAAGGCAGCATTTTGGCCAATGTCAAAGGGAAGGTGGAAGCCAAGGCTGAGCTGCACCATGTCATCTCCAGGATGTGCACCAGGTGCTGTTCCTGAGCTCCCTCCCTCACTCATATTTTCTAGCAGCAATTTGTCATGGCTTCACAAGCAGGCTTCCTGGGCTCCTGCAGGCTGATATTTGAACAGCAGAATACAAGATCATGTGTTTTTCTCACTATAAACTGGATGAATAAAATTTGTGCTTGGGTTTGTATTTATGCATGGTCATTTTTCCAGGATGATGTAATATATTAAATGCAAATGTTTACATTAATGCACCTCCATAGTTCCACTTAGGCCAGGAAGGTGAAGCATGTTTAATCAATCTGTTAGCTGCCTATGGCTATTTTCTTGAGGGTTACCACAGTGGACTGTAATGCCCATGTAAATTCCAGCATCTTTCCATCTGAGACAGGCTGGCATTCCAGCTTCACTGGTCTCCTGTTCACACAAAAATCAAGCAGTAGATATAGGCCTGGCTATATTTGCACTTAACCTGGATACAGACCTGCTGCTGGAAGAGAGGTGTGGCACAATTTAGGATGCTTTGGGCCAGTTCTATGCCAGGCTATACCAGCAAGAATACACATAAAGCTTCTAGGTGTTTTGATCAGTATGGTTATAGTGATTGCAGAGCAAAAAAAAAGAGGTACCAAAAAAATCCCATACAAGCACAAAGTTACCAAAGCCAATATCTGTATTGTGGGCCAAACTTGATTGTCTTTCAAATGTGTTGATTAGGAACTGATGAGCTAACACATCTGCTAAATGTTTCGTTTTTATTTAGAGAGCAAGCTCTCAAAAGTCTCCGTGTTGGATATGGTCACATTTCTTGTGCTTCATTAGCCTCATGCATGGACCCCCTGAGATTTACTGTCTGTCACAGTAACAGTAGTGCAAGATGTCTTATTCTTAGAAAAATGAACAGACACTCTTTATTTCTTGGGCTTTCTTCAGTTTAAACATTTAAGTTTGTGCAGGTTTTTGCTGCATTCGTATGTTCTGAAGAAAGAGCAGGTAACATCTGTTAATGACATATTCTTTTGCTGACCTTGTCTTCGTCCCAAGCTGTGGATCCTTTTGACCAATTGACCCCCATACTGTCACATTTGGATTTGGTACATCAGCTTAGGGCAGAGACATGGCCCACATGAAGGCTGTCTCCAGGTAGAGTCATTTGTTTTCAGGCTCTAAGATTTCAAAACTTAAAATGGTTTTATCCTGGAGTGCTCCTTGGATGCCATTTTGTAGTAGCCTTACAAAAGTGTGACTCAGAGCCTGTAATTAATCCCTAAAGCATTACATTCTTTGACAAGTTTTGCAACACATGGGACTTCACAATAATGGTGAAATCATTTCCAAAATGCCTGTATGAGTTCAGCTATAACATTTCTGCAGGGAATATAGCAACGTGTTTATTTCTGTGCTCAGAAGAAGAAAAATCCAATAAAGATGGATGTATTCCCCCTTAAAGCATGGAAAAAGATTTTGAGATTCAAAAACACCTGTGCATATATATAAACTTTATAACAGACTTCTGTAGTTAAATTTCCTCATGATTTGTTAAACAGGGAGAAGAGCTGGGAGAACTAAATGATGACTTAATGGGATAAGGCTATCAAATTTTTGGGACATTGTTCACAGAATTATCTATGCTGTTTGAAGGTAACTATCCATATTGCTTTCCAAGACTGATTCATTGAGTGTAATTATTTTGGTGTAGGATTAGAATAAAGATTCATTTAGGTAATTTGCTGTCCAGGGCCAGTAGCATATGCTAAGAAGTGAGCACCAACTTATGATTTCATAATACAGCTTAAGCCAAGATAAAATCTTGCTGCTGCCAAGAGGGAAAGGTCCTGCCCTTCTTTTCAGCTTCTGCAGCCCCAGCTCCTGGCTTCATAAACCCCAGATTGCCTGTGCATTGCTGGTGCTCCTCCAGACACACAGTAAGCCAATTTACTGCAATGGCAGAAAGGTCACTTAAATAATAACAAAAAGAAGTGCTTTTGTCTTTGGTGAGTTGAGCTGGCTTGCCTCATGATCCGTCAGGTCGCAGTGCCAGACGGAGGGGTCACGCACTTGGGATCAGTGGATGTGGGAGGAAAGAGCAGGGAAGGCTGGATAGGAATGAAGGAAAGAACTAAGAAGGGGGGAGTAAGGGGGAATAAGGCTTCCAAGCTGTGTCAGCAACGAGACATTTATTTGGCTAAACCATCTATTTTTGCCTGTTTGACACCTACTGGAAAATCCAGCTGGTCTTCCCAGAGCAGCACATACAGTGGGTGGAAGAGCTCTGTCCTGAATGGAAATATCTCATTTACAATTTATGGAAAAGTCTGTATGGGGGCTCTGGGGGGTGGTTTTAGTCTTTTGCACATGTGCATTACTTTACAGTCATTGTTGTTGAGTTTTATTGTCCATTTTATTGCTTGGTCAGTCAACATCATGCAATCCTTCTGCAGATGTTCACAGTAGCTAGAGCTGAAGGCCACACATGATCCCAGTATCCAGAAATCAATGCATCACCTGAAGACTCCACTATGTCACTTTTAACCTTTTTCATGTCATTTATTGGTATGCTAAAGAATAAAGATCCCAACACTGAACCTGAGAGGATGGTGATAACTGCCACTGGGAAAACTGTGTTTAGTTCAGTGTTCTCTTTCCTGCTTCTTAAACCATCATCAGTCCTTGAGGGAATCTTTCCTTCCAATCTGAGAGGGCTGAAGATCTTTCAGTAAGGAGCGCTGTTGCCACCATTTTTGGAAGATGGCAAACTTATCACTTGAGCATTGATTGTGTCCATGTGATGGATGACATGGACGTCTTCCCTGGACAAAATGAATGGGGATACATAGATCAAACAGATCATATTTACTATTTGCTCTCTTCTTCGGTGGGGAATTTCTTCTGTGATTTCCACCAGTGGCAGGGAGGTCTTGTTTAAGGTTGGTGCCACACTATCACCTTTCATTCCTCTAGAATTTTGTCGGTGCTAAACTATAGATCACAAGTCATGGCAGCTCCACAGCTGAAGTGCTTTAAGCTCTTGAATAAATATCATCTGATCTGGGTAGTTTTTCACTAGTGCAGTTTCTCAAGTTGCTCCAAGTCATCCACTATTGATTTATTAGGCTGAGGCAGATCTTCCTGGTGAAGAATGCCCCCATTGTAGGAAATTCATGGACACTTCTAGCGCCATTAGATGCTTCTGAAAATCTCTGAGGTTCTTTTGTAGCTTAGCAATATGTCCAATCACAAATATTAAATACATAGTCATTGTCGTAAGCAAAAATAAAAAAAGTCCCTGTGAATTTTTTTTGTGTGTGTGTGTGTGTGTGTGAAGTAAGAACTTGGAAATAGTGGAGATCAACAGGGGCATGTGCTAGGCATGCCCAGAAACCTGGGCTGGTTACACTGCAGCCTGACATCTGCAAGCAGCTGAGCAGCAGGAAGCAGCCTGACTTGCAGCCTGACCTTCCCAAGCCAGGGGGGATCTCCCATCTGGGGAGGGAAGTCAAGAAGACAGTACAAGGAGGGACAGTGGTGGGACAGCACAAGGGCATGAAATAATAAGTTGGTTCTTCAATAGAAGCCACTCTGCAGACCCACTCTGGGGTGTTGTTTGCTCTGTCCCACCCCTGACACTTGACTCAGGTCACTGTGTCTTTTTTCTTTTTTATCATGCATTCTAGAACAAGAAGTTGAGGCTTCATTTTGTCCTCTAATGTGGGGATCTGTTAATCCACTGCTTTTCCTATTTCACATGTTCTCCCTGTTGGGTGCCCTAGCCTTGGCCACTCCCTCGGTTTCTCTCTATTTGTTCTGTACCCCAACCCCACCCAGGGACCGCCCCTGGGCCCCTGACAAAACCACCCCGCACCCAGATGACTCTGTCTCTCTACTTCTGAACATCGCAGGGACAAGATGTGATTAAAGCCATCTCACACCCTCATGAGAGACCCTTCTCTGCCTCCTTTACCACCACTGCACTGTAACGCTGCTGGCTGCCGGAGCCAGATCGCGGGGCTGTCCCAAATGGGCTCCGGGATGCGCCTGGTTGCACGGCCCTAGGAAACCCTCACTGAGCTCTCAGGGAGCTGCGGCCTGCTAGGCAGAGTCCAGCAGTTACAACACTCTAATGTTCTGAGTCTTGATATACACTTTGATCGTGTTTTCAACTGGTGTTTTTCATGGAACCATCATAGAATCACAGAATGGTGTAGGTTGGAAGGCATCTTCAAGATCATCTGGTTCCAACCTCTCACGTTTTTTTTTTTTTTCCTGAACTGCAATATAGACACAATATAGACAGAAGTTTGATATAATGGCCTGGTTTTTTTATTAAAATTTCCCTTTATGGAATGGTTATGAGACAGTTCACAATACGACCATTAGATTACCTACCTAGTAATTTATTTTTTTAAACTAATCTGAAATTTGGACCCTAAATGCCTATTTGGATTTACAGCAAGTCTACATGACATGAAAAGTGATGCACATATACCAGCTTCTGTTGCCTTTCAGCCTTTTTACTGTTACTCAAAGCCCTTTTCTTGTACTCTAACAGACAGATGCTCTTTTGTTTTACCTGTTTCTGAAAGAAGAACAGGAACTATTTCATTACTCCCCCTAGCCTAGGTCAGGTGCTGTGAGTGGTCAGCTATCCAGACATTCAGCATGCCAAGGAAGGTAGGACACATTCCCCAGACAGATAATTTCAGGGCCAGGAGACTTGTACCCCTTGGCTTTGAGCTGCTGTTCCTGAGGCTGGCAGGAACCTTTCTTCTTAGATTGATGGTGGGTACCCAGAATCACAGGCAGCCTCTCAGCATCAGTTATTTTGTTCTGATAAAGCTAAACAGGAATGTCACTTTGATTTGTTAGTTAATCGTCAGCATTTCACTTTTTTTCCTTGGAACTTTTTTGAGCCTTGGCTCCTACTGACTTACAGAAACTGCTTACTCACTCGTTTCTCTCCTAGATGTCTTCCAATCAGGAACATAATGAATATCAGCCAACGTCATTGTGACAGTATTGCAGATAGCTCCAAATATTGCCAAACTGCCACACCATATATTAAGGTTTCATTGTGGAAAGCAGAATTTGATGAGAATAGCACTTTAACAGTGGGAATGATTTATCTGTTGATTTGAGTGGATACCCTGTAAACCAGAAATATTAAAATCAAGGGCACAGAGATTTTTGTAAGGATGTACATGCTTCAGCCTCAACAAAAACTGTTACAGAAGAGAGTGATGGTAGGAATCCGATGATATTATGACATTTTTCTCTTTTTTTTCCTCTTAAAACTATATAAATTCTGTCTCTTGGACTAGAAATCTTCTCTTTCTGAATTATTTACCAGTTTATATTTTTATCATCTTTCTTCACCTCTTCACTACAATAGTAATAGAATAAGTAAACAAAAGTTTTGGGCTTCTATTGCTGGAGGGAGGAAAAAACCCCAGACTTCAAGTCACAGTCAGCATCTCCTCTTTTTTCACCTCCTTGTGGTCACCACTGAGAGCAGATATATTCCTCTGCCTCTTCCTAGGTATGTGCTGAGCTCAGAAATTCCACATCTCATTGCTGTCTCTCGAGAGAATTGTCATATGCCAAAGTCCACAGTGGAAAGGACTGGATTTTCACTGTGTTGGGTATTTTTAGTGTCTGGCAGGATTGGTAGAAAGGGTAGCAAAGTAAACAAAATTAGTATGAACCTCAAGGTGGAAATAGCTCATCCAGCAGACTGAACACCTTTGCTATTAGGGTTTTCTTCCTCTTCAAGTCTGTTTCAGTTGTAGCCAAAGATGCTCAAATTCAAATGCTCAGACAATTTTACAAATTAATCTGTGGCCCGTTCTGTGATGCACTGAAGGAAATGCTAGTTCCAGTTCAATTCCTAGGAAAAAGTACACACTGCCTCACACTGCCTGCTCTCACAGCTGGTTGTCACCCTTATCTCTGATTCCTTCCAACCCACTCAACTCCTGCTGTTCCATGGAAAGCTTTGCTTTCATACTTTGCTTTCATTTCGTGAAGATGATCTTTATAAGTGTTTACTTAAATGAACAAGATACTGCTTTTTCACTTGTTCTGTGTTTCTCATACCGTTAAATAAGTCCTTTTCCGTTAATTCTGTGATTCCAGTGATCAGCTCTTTGCCTCCCAGAGTAACACAGCTCCTGGAAGGCTGCACACAGCATGGCAAATACCAGCTTCATGTATTAGCTTGATCCTAGCTCAAGCAAAGTTCTTACCAGGCTTTTGTACAGAATTGTGGTTTTCACCGTTTGCCATCACTTGATTGCTCTAATTGAGATTATATCCCTAAAACTTTACTGTTTCCACCCAGTTTTCCTGCTCAGAATGCAAGATTTAATCACCATGTTCAGTGTTAAAGAACATGTTGACTCCCTTACCCTTTTAGTCCAGGAAACTAATCATAGGATGCATCAGCCTAAAGTTCCAGCGGCAATGAATGTTTTCTCACATGAATAAAAAATGAGGAAGTGTGTGCTTGCACGTTTTCAACAGCACATTTTCAGGTGGTTTCCAACAGCCTCTGTCTCTAACCAGCTGTTTTCTCTGTTCCCTTCTCATGGCTTCTGCAGCAAACATGTTATTCAGAAGATTAACATTTTGATGAGGGAAAATGGAAAGTCCCCAAACCACTTTTTTCCTGCAGCCTGCATGACTGGCTGGGGAACATAAGATGTGCCTACTCGACAGCTTAGTGGAAAGGGGTAGAGCCAGCCAATTTATTTTCCTCTGACAGCTGAAAACCTCTAGTTTCTCTCCTTTTCCTGCCTTCCTTTCCTCTACTTCTGATTGCAGTGGTCACTGCAGACTAGTTCCACCTGGTTGCAAGCAGCTGTGCTGTTAATTACTTTATTGGCCATCGAAGACCCCAGCAGGTAATATTTTTGCTTGATTTCCCATCTCTTCTTTATGTTCCTCCTTATCTCTGCAGTGGGAACAACTTTCCCAATGCAAGAGGTGGATGCTTAAAATAATAATGTATTTAATTGCAAAGGAATGTTTGAAGGGAAACAAAGTGCACTGTTCTCAGACATGCTTTGGTACTTCCATTTAATTACAGCCTGCAGGAAGGCATTGCTTCATCTACTGCCACTACAAAGCACCATAGTCACTGGATGGGATCACTCTGTCCCCTGGAAATGTCTGTTTTGTGTTGTCTTCCATCTCCTTTTATAGAGCCACATTTTATAGGGTTATACTGTTATAAAGTCAAATATTATAGGCTTGTTATAGGGAGAGGTTCATGAATTATAGAAGATGTATGATATAAAAGCAGATATAAACGAAGATTATTACTTTGAGGCATTCATTCATTTGAATGGTTCTCATAAAGCACGGTAATGTCAGAGATTGCAGTAAACGCACCTTCATTGTGTGGGTAATCCAAGCACCACCTTAATTTTCTCCCCAGTTCTACTATTTAGGTAGAAAAATCTTGTACCAATGAACAAATACATCCTCTCCAGTAAAGCAGGGGGTGGCTACCCTTGGCCTCCTGGTGGAAGATAACCAGAAACCAGTTAGGAGGCAATAAGGACTTAATTCTCCAGTATTGTTCCTGTGGATCCCCTGCATTTATCAGTAAGTAACTGAGACTATTAACTGAGAGTGGCAGCCTACTTCTTCTGGTACTTTTTAAGGCAAATATCTTTTCAAACAAGAAACAAAAGGACCACTGAGGAACCTATTAGAACCTCCTGGTATCCCCATGCCCTGCTGAAATAGAGTTAACATTTTCCAGAAGTGATAAAAGGGAAATGAAATTATGTTTGCTGACAATGAATTGGATTTCTTAACAAGACTGTTTAAATGTAACTTTGATTGCACTGAGAAAGATGGTGATAAAGCTTCTTGCAAAATGCATTGGTAATAAATGTTGCTAAAAGTACAGCAAAACATAGAAATAAATTGTCTGGTTGGTGTGGTGTGCCTGTTACCAATAGCTTTTAATAAGATATTAGAGCTAGATAAACATCTGTCATTTTTGGGGCAGGCCAGTAGATCTTGCCTTGGGGCAGATGAATAAACTGGTTATTAGACTGAGGTCCCTCACAGCCCCAATTTTCTGTAATTGCTCACCATCCCAAGGAAAAGGCTTCTGCTCTTGTCACCCAGGTTATGAATGATCAGGGTACTTGGTGCTGTCTTAGATGCCTGGAGCCTTGTTATGTGCCCACATAATGAGTGAAGCAGTGGGGAGGTGAATGTTCTTTCTGCCTTGCTGGTTATTCTGGCTGACACTATTTTACCCTGACAAAACCATTGCAATCCTGCCCACAGCAGTGGTCTGAGCCTGGCCTGTGGTGTGGAGTGTTTTCAACGAGCAAGGGAGCTGGGAAGGCAGGAATTCTGTGGGACACCTGTAGAAGCAATTTCACAGTGTTTGTTCTGTGGAAGAAAGCCACAAACTCGGGAGAATACATCTGCAGGTGTTGCATCCTGCTGCAATGCTTATTTATCTGGCTGGCAACACAGAAGTGTTCAGAGATTTAAGTTGTGTTTTGAATTCACTTTGAGGGAGATGCCAGAAAGTCAAAGAAAATCTGTTCCTTTCCTGTTTAAAAAAATTCCATAGTCTGTGGAATGTAAAACCACTGGAAATGAAAAAAAAAAAATCTTTTAAACAGTTAAAATGTTAAGCAAGTTACATTTTCATAGGATGTTATTTTTTCTTCTATTCTAAAATTACTGATTTTTTTTTTTTATTCCCTATACATGCTTGACAGGCCTACTATAAGCTTCTTAAACACATGAAATGTTTTACCTACATATTTCCTGAGGTGAAAAATGGATAGATGCTGTTAGCGGCTGATAAAGAACATCTCACTTAAGGTTCATTTCTATTGTTTGTGTCATCCCAATAAATTGCTTGGCACTTGCTTTAAAGCTTGTACTGGAAGTCAAACTAAGTATAAGTGCAGCAGTAATGGGAAATTATGTTTACTGTTACCTAAAACTTTGCATGACAAGGAATCTACAGCTGGATGGGCTCAAACTAGAAACTTCTTCATTAGATTCTTTTAAATGGAACTTATTTGTGCAAGAAGTGGAATCAAACGAAAATTAATCTTTAAAGTGGTGGGTTTCTTTAGTCTTTAAAATAAAATTGTAGGGTCCAGGATGATTTACCACATAAATAAACTGGATTAGAAAGTATTTTATATTAATTTCTTACATTTACATAGGGCTATTCATCTGGGAAAACAGCATCCTGTGTTGATTTACATCCTACTCTTTTTGCATATGTACCAAACTCCTAAAATAAGTAGCAGACCAAATGCTTTTTACCACTACAGAAAAGGATTAGAAAGGCAAAGAACTGCCAGGAAAAAATTCCTAGTTACATGGAATTATCAATGGAAATGTTTTCTTAGGACTAACTGAGACCAGTAGGTTTTGGAGAGCTGAAAGTTATTTAAAATGACCTCTATCCTGACCGGCTCGCAGGTAAATAAGATTTGTCTATTTCTATACTTTTATTCACAGCTGAGCAGGCTTTGTCATAGTGGGGTAAATCATGAGTGTGAAGAGTTTGTGGAAGTATCTCCTAGGAGCAAATTCCAGGAGAGAACACCTAAGGGTTACTAAAACCGCAGGTACAGCTTCCAGTCCCAGTGGGCCTATTTTTGAGAACAGGAAGACTTTAGAGACAAAACATTCCTCAGCATTGGTTTTGGGTTTACAGTAGAGGAATGTTATCAGACTGTCAGAGAGAGGAGAGTAAGGTATGTTGGCTGATGTGTATTTCCTGCTGCTGTGGGTGAACCAAGTACAACCACAACCTTCTACGCCAGCTTCTTTTCTGCCTTACAGAAACTGCCTCCGAAACCAGCCATTTCTAGACTAGAAAAACAAGGAAATAGTTGAGGTCTGAAGTTTCTCTGTGCTCTGCTTCCCTTTCACTTTGCCATTCTGGTAACTGCACACGTTGAAGAGACCATACAACCCGCCAAAGAAAGCAGGGAATTATCTTGATGGCAGTGCTGAGATAGTATCTCTAGGGGCACCAGTAGAGGAGCAGAATCAACAAAAAATCATGACAGACTGGATAGGCTTTCTCTCTTTAAACCTCATTTTACTAGCAAACATTGAACTTAAATATGAAATATCTCCTTGAAACCAATGTGGAATCCCAAAATGGGACCTTTGTCAACAGAGCTATCCAGGTAAGAAAGCTTTCCAGAGGGTGCAAGTGAGATACCTCATGCAGTGAAACACAGGAGCTGGTAGCTTCTGGCCCTCAGAGGGGAATAACTTTCAACCCGTGCATGAGTCACGGAGACAGGCAGATACAAATACTCTGGTTAGCTCCCTGAGAGATCAGCATTCCCATCAGGCCACCACCCTGCTACATCTTGTACGCATTCTTAGCTCAAAGCAGATAAAGAGGTCATTTGGGAAAAATGGACTCCAAAGAATTACAAAACTTCACTGAAGGAAATGCAGTGTCACACTGTTAATTTTCTGATTGTTTTCAAAGATACTGCTCAAAAGTTTGGGTTTACCTTTAAATATGCTGTGTCTATTTCAAAGTAGAAATTCTAAGGTAATGTAATTGCAATCTTGAGAAGGGTTGTACATCCTTTCACAGACAGCTGAGTGTAGAGAGCCATTCAGGACAAGAACTGCCTGCTCTTTTTCTGTTGTTCTCTGGAAGAAAATCTTTTTGACTTCTCAGAGTGAAGACCGATGTTCCTGCCAAGGTAGACAGCAGAGAGAAGGAACGGGGAAAGACTGATGGAGTATTCTTCTGTGAATTTCTCATTGTTTCTGTAATCTGCATGTACCTTTGACCTTGTGAGCTTCCAAAGATAGAGATTTCTGCAATGCAGTATGAAGCTCTTCTTTTTTTGTGTTACCAAGAGAAAGAAATTCCTTTAAGGCCTAATGGTAATATTCATGCAGCTCTCCTGTTCATGGCTGTTGTTTAATGACAGATGGAATCAGACATTGGGACACGGCCAGTGGTGAACAGTGACTCATTCTACCTGGTTACCTGAGTTATGTGTCTGAACAACTGAATTATAATACACACAGGGAAGAGAAACTGATGTAAAAGTGGAACAGTACAGTCCCAGGCAGGGGAAAAGAGCAAAGAAATTGCTAAAACAAAAGGAATTGTTTCTCCAGAGTTTTAGCTCCTAGAATCTTTTGTCTGAGTCTGGTTTCCAAATTCTCAGAGGTTGTTCTGTTATTCCTGCTTGAGTCCCATCACTTGTGCCTAGAGCTGGTCAAACAGGCTTTGACTGTCAGCAGAAGCAGCTGGATGTTCCCACCTCTGCTCTGTTTGCAGGTTACAAGGAACACAGGGAAATGCTCCAAGCTAAAATCATGACAACACTAACAATAGTCCCAGCACATACCTTCCAGATGATTTTATGGGAACCAGCACTTCATGAATGTGAGTAGCACTCAATATCTTTCCTTCCCTCACCACTGCTGCTTCTGCCTTAGGAGACATGACTACTTTTTCCTGTCTCATGTGAGGGAATCACATCAGCAGCTCTTCTAAGATATGGTGGCTAAATTAGAGCGACCACCATGGTGTCACCAGAGCTGTAGACTTGCTTGGAAGAGGGGTCTATTGCAGGTCATTGAAATATCTATCTCCCATTTAACATCATATGCATAATATTCACTCGCACATGTGAGATATTGCAGCACTTCTAAGATTAAGAATTCCATGAGGAATACTTTGGAGTTTTTCCTGTGGGATTTGTTCTCAGCACTTTACAACTGCGGTAAGTAAAACTGTACAAATAACTAACAAGTTACACATGGAAATTGAGCTAAGATGTTGTCTTGCTCTTTTCAGTTTTCTCTTTTTCTTTTTATGTTCATATTTCTAGAACCTACAGACAGAAAATGAGATCTCTTTCAAGAAAAGCAGAATGCTGCCTCTATTTTCCAATTTCTCTGTTCTTTGGGGGCAATGAACTGACACTGCAATCAGTCAATACCAAACAAAAGTAAGGTACAGTAACGTGACAGCAACAGTCTCTTGTGCTGTGCAATTTGCTATTAAATCCCTTGGGTGTCAGGCAGATTATCTTAGGCTGGCTTCCATTCCCACTCTTCCTGTATGTCATATTTGCCCTAAAAATATTGTTCTGAAATTTACTCTTGTACAACTGATCATGAGAAATGAGCTTGTCTTTTGCAGGCTTAATACTGCTGATATTTCCCCCTCTTCCTCCTTTATAAACTTTATTTCATTAAGGGATCTAGTTGACTTTTCACACTCCTCAAAAAATGTGTGGCTATTTCCTGAATGAAATAACCATGGCTTACCTCCCTGGTAATGGCAAAATCAAACTAAATTTAAGAAAGCCCGCACTTCTAGCTATCCTTAAAGAAGGCTTTCTCTGTACCACGTTCATATGCTATTCATGGAGGGTAGTAGAGAAGCGGCGGTCAAAACCCACAGCATCCTTAAGAATCCTTGACTGCAGTTAAACTCCAGGAAAAGTTTTTCATTTACTTTCTCTGAACCAATAATCTTGCAGTCTCATCAATGTTCATTTGTCTTTGCTGAACTGTCTGTAAAGAGAGGTGATTTTCCAGACTTACCTCAGCCTGAGCCATGTAGAAGTTACTGTCTCTTTGAAATATGTTCTGACAGACATGAATTCTAATCAGGCACAGATGATTTTTCATTCACTGAAGACTTGAACCAAAAAGCAAGAGGTGACAAAGCTCAATCCTGCTAATTTTCTTTCCTCACTTTGCTAAACTTAATCAGCAGTTGCTGGCACTGACCTTTCTTCCCTTGACATCAAGAAAAGGATGGTCCTACTGAATTAATCACTTCCAGCTTGATGAGGAGTCAAGCAGTGCTAGTCAAGTGTGGGATGCAGATAAGGACATGCATTCCCACTAATGATCAAACACAGGTGACCCCATTGACACCACTTGTTTGGTGGACAGAACCCAACAACTGAAATGCTGAAGTAGAAATAAAGGGATTGTTAACACTTGTGCAGATCTTTCCCTTCACCTCAGGGAAAGGGGAAAAAACTTTGCAGATGGATACAGAATGAAATTACTTTCTGGACATTATGGGACTTCATTTCGTCAGGCACTTTTTCAAGCCTAAATGGAATGTGTGGTTTTTTTACAAATTTACAGAACTTGGCTCTATCATGTGTGATGTGATGGATCCAGGAGAGCAGTGTACACTAACATGTCACACATTGGCCACATAAAGCCCTTCTGATCTGCAACCAGGAACTGCTGGTGATAGAAAAAAACACTTGTGCTACACAGTTTGGAGATGTTTTAATGTAACCTTATAATCAGAGTTAGTCTTACTTTCTGAAAAAGATATTTAGAACAACATATAAAACCTGGAATTCTGACATCGTCCTTTATTCATAAGAGATTCATTCTGAAGTTAGCATGAAGATATCTCATTACTCTTGCCCTGGATGTCTGGCAGCTGCCTAAAAGACCACAAGACCTTGTGATTAGGGAAGTAACAAGGGCAGAAAGAGAGCTGAAACACCTTTGAAATACATTTGCAATCAAAAGGGAGCAAAATGTCCCTCAAAGATGGACATGAAGACACCAGGATAATATTTCTTTAAAGTGGTAAACTGGAGAAACAACATTCTTTCATGAAGTTGTATGTGAGTCTTGCACAGATGCTCTCTCCAAATTTGCCCTCCACAAAAGATATAAAACCAAGTTGAATCAGGAGATTTAACTATATTCTGAGTGTTAGTGGGTTTGTTTTTCACCTTAAAATGCGTCTTCAGCTCTGTAAACAAAATGTTGACATTCTGACCTCATAGTGACAGAAGATCTAAATAAAGACTTCTAGCAGGAAGAAAAACGAAGATAGCAAGCCAAGGCACATTAGTATTAGTATTAGTATTATTTTAGCAATTAGAAAGCATTGCCCATTAAACTCCTATTTTTTTTTTTTGGTAGGTATTGCTGCCATGATCCAGGAGGAGTCTTTCTGAGAAGTACTCCTTGTAACCATTCCACCTAGAAGCGAGGGAGACAAAGCTACCACTGACTGCAGGAGTGATCCTTATGGATGTGTCATGGTTCTGTCGGGTCCAGACATCTTTTGTGGGATCTCATTTAAGCTGTTTACAGCATAGACACTTATGTCTGGGCTCTTTATCTAACTACCCTGAGAGGTCAAGGGAGACAAAAAGGCACTGACTAATTCACTTAAACTCAAGGAGACACTTAAGGTGATCAAGACTATCTGCTCACTAAAAACATCAAATTCTGTCCAGCAAGCATGAAAAGAGTTCGGGGGGAATACCTGGCAGGCATTTAGATCTAAGCAAAATTAATCTCACCCTTTTCTTCAGCAGGTGTTGCATAAATTAATAGATCACAGACACAGGAATAAGCAGATCATGTCCCCCATATGCCTCCAAATATGCTTGTGTGACAAAACAGTGAAATACTATTCCATCACTCCAGTAGCTCTCTACATTTACACCAAAAGCCCCTATCTGCTGATGCAGCCATAAAACAGCTTACTGCTGCTGCAGAGGGGAGGTCAACATTGCTGGGTGTTTGTTGGCTGCTGTACTCTTTGTTTGTGGCAACAAACCAAATGGAGCACAGAAACCCAACAGGCTTTTTTGGCTTGCAGTCAAACTGTGAAACAGTCCCATCAGCTGGGCTGTAGCCAACGCTGCTTCTCATGTCAGGTATCCAGGGAAGAAATCAGTCAAGCCTGCAATTTCTGTCTGTCCCATTCTCACCTTCTCAGACTAAGCCAGGCATTTTAAATTCATCACTCTCCTTCAGACACCTTTCCTCCCCTGCTTGTGTTTTTTCCCCCTCATATAAATATATATGCATATGTCCTTTGTCAAACATAGCAATCTGAGTATTATTACCCTAGAAATTATATCAAGAACTATATAAAAAATCCATTTCCTTTACCCTCTCCTTGCAATTATGGTCCAACTGCTTTAATAAACAGAAAAATCATTCCTTCCACACATCATTACTATTGAAAAGATTAAAACAGTCTGGCTATCGTAAAGAAAGAAAAATAGCAGCCCACACACAGAGGAGCGACTTCTACGTGTAACCATCCAACCCAAATTCCAGGACATGGCCCCTCCTTGGTAAGAAATGTCTCAGGATGCTGCTTCCTTCCCTCTGCCCAAGCAGCTCTGGAGGTGCTGAAGAAAGAGGAAGGAAAGGCAAAAATATGTAACTAAAAACCAGCCTGCAACCTGTCTGTAGCCCAGGAAAATCAATCAGTCTCTAAACTGATTTCCAAAACAAGAGAAGAGGCTGGGAAGGGCCAGTACTTCAACATCTGAACCATTCTTTGTTCAGCTTTGCCTGTGTTATTGCACATAAGAATGTGTTATGATTTGCACTGAGGAGTGCTAGTTTATTATCCCAAAAAATGTGCTGGACAGCTTCATCACACAGACAAGAGATTAATTTCACTGGTGCCTACTTTGTGTGAGGCAAGTTCTAAGAGAAGCATATTGCTTCCTGTACTTTTGATGAAAGTACATTTAGGCTGTTTTCTCTTAACTTGGGTCTTATTTGATAAGTTCTGTGTCCTTATTGTAGCATTTAACTGCCCATAAAATTGTACTCAGGGAAGAGCTGTTGCAAACATTGCATCGTAACCACCCCTGGATTGTTCAGTGCTTGGTACAGTGTGGTCACTTTCCTGATTGAGGCCTCAGTGCTCTATTGCCATGCAAATTATGTTAGAATGAAAATAGGAAATGGGAGAAGTGTTTCTCATTGATTATGAAGTTGAAGCTGTTTTATAAACAATACAGGATAGTTTACCTTGTGACTCACGCAGCTGTACAATTCAATAACACCTATCTTATCCATAATGCTATAATCAAGTCCCGCTGTTTTTCTTGAGGCTGCTGCATCTTTGTGTGCATCCACATTGCAGTGGAAACACTCATTTGCTAAAATAACCCTAGGTGTGTCATCCAGAGCTATGTCCTTGGCAATCTCATGTTACTGTTGAAAGCTCTGAGTCTCTTCTGGCTGTCTTTGATTTCGCTCTGTGTGTCCCTTAGGACAACTTCCAGGGAGGTTGCTGGCAAACCAGCTCCAGCTGCACTATCCAGACACCCCAGGCTGCACACAGAGGGCTCTTCACGTCTGCACATTGGACCTTTGCTGGCCCAAGTGAAAGCCACACAAGCCCCACTTGTCAGGAACTCTGCGTTGTCCCTTTTTCTCTTCTTCACTTCTTAAAAGCAGCAAGATAGTGTAAAGAGATGGAATTTTTCTTCTGACCTCTTTTGGATATCAAGGCCAGCCCTCATATCCTCAGGGAATAGACAAGCATGTGGGCTGAACATGCTGCTTGACACAATTTGTCTTAACAAAAACACTTGACTTATAAAAGTAAACACTTGCAAGAAACTGTGCCAGCTATAATTCCATCACTCCACTGGCCCTATTAAGCACTTTAATAAAAAAAATTAAGTTGTCTCCCATTACTGCACAGAGCTTTGTTTTTATAGCTTATGCTACTGTCCCAGTGTAGTCACAAAACCTGCCGTGTTAGGAAATCCAGCTCTCACTGCCTTGGGATAGGCGAGGCCAAGTTAGGCTAGGCCAAGTTAGGCTAGGCTGGAAGGGAAGTCGCAAGGCCACTTCATTGAGTTTGTAGCTTCTTTTGACTTGGAGCTTTGAGGGCTTCTCTTTTCAGCATGTTGGTAACTTGACACCTTTTTCTGTATTTAGAATGGTTTTGGGAAATGAAGATGTGCCACAAAGCTTAAGCTGGAGGCTTGGGTCCTCTGATTAAGCATCAGATTTGTTTACTCCCTTTTAATGGCAAAGTCTCTTATTGTGGGTGAGGTTGCCTATGTCAGAAAGGATTTGGTTTAAATTTTATATCCCAGGGTAAATAGCAGTTACTTCAGAGACAATAACTACACAAAGCTGTGTTTTCATCACTCTGCAAGTGTAATTATGCCAGACTGATATGAGAAACAGGCACAAGAATTGGATCATTCAGAATTTAAGCTGGTTGTTCGTCACTGAAATGGTGAAAAGCACCACTGATTATGATAAAAGATGTTCAATATTCATACTTCCAGAGGAGGGAAAAATATTTTCCACTGAGCTATTTCTGGGACAATGGTAATTTTTCCATCAATAATGCTTTGAATAATACTTCTATACAGTTCTTTGTGTTAAAGTTGTTTAAATATCTTACCTTATATTTCTATATGAAAATTTGTTAACTTTTAAAATAGAGCTTACACGCTGAATTTCCTGGGTCTAAGGAGAATGACAACAATAATACAATGATTTATTTCTCAGCTCTTGGGTACCAGCCTACACATTCAGCTCTAAATTAAATGTTCTTCCTTTATTTTTTAAATATAAAATGTTCATATTTTAGCAACCAGAAAAACTCCATTAGGTAAGACTACACGGCATAAAGGAGGTCAAAAGAGTCCATATTCCAGAGAATTCTGTGCTTTAAAAACTTCACTGCTCCTACTGTAGTTCTACCTTATGCAACCAAATACCAGTTACATGAAAAATTGTGATAACGTTGCAAAAGCTGCCAGAGCTCTGAGATGAGCTTTTGTACCAATAACAATGAACAACACTGACAATGAGCAACACTATTTTTTTTTTCTGTTAGAGAAAAAAGAGCAACTCAGCACAGCTAACTTTGGAAAGAACAAGCTGCCACTGTGCTCATCTTGGAGCAATTTAAAGGTGTGTATGAGTTAGATGCCTGAAGTGGCCACCTAAAAACACAGACTAGACAAGAATAAGGGAATAAAGGTAGGTATTTATTTGAAAGGTCCTCAAAGGTACCCCCTGGGGGCCAGAGGCTATTGATAAGATGGACACCAAGATGGACGACAGGTCACGAGTTCTTCACACTTGTATAGGCTTGGTTCATTTGCATATCAGGGTTAATTCTCCAATTAAAGCTTCAGTTAATGATGTAATTTCCCCAAGCTTGCCCCCGCTTTAGAAGCTTTTGGTTTATACTTTTTGGGCCTGGGATGGTCTGGGTGTTCTTGGAGAGCAGGCCCGGAGAGGCTTTGTTATGTCTACCTAGCACGAGAGAGCAGAAATTAACAGGCTACAAGGAACTTCAGAGTTACACACTAGGCAGTACAGGATTTGAAAAATATAAAAGGTAAAACCTAAGGCATCAAGTTCACTCTGCCCTGGTCTAGGAGAAACAGGAAAGAAGTTTATGAGCCTTGTTTCTTAGGGTCTGCCTGAAGTTGTTCCACCTAGAAGACAGAGGGGAGATGTGGTCTGAAAGGTCACCAATAGCAGAGGAATGACCTGTAGAGGGATGGTGAAGTTTTGTTATGGAGAAATCTCGGCATATCAGCGAATGATTCACTACTAAACTGATGCTGTCTTACCTTCAGCCTCTGCAAGAGCTGAGAACAGGGCAGAATGCCTCTGGAAATGGTAACTCATCAGCATGCCTAACACCTGGAATGGTTGCCTGTCACCTGGAAATTTTTCTGTTTAAATCTATGGACTTTGAGTGAAAACTTCCAAGATACTTCCAAGACTCTCCCTCCGAATTTCCCTCCATCAATGTCCATAGGACAGGTTTTCCCTGCCTTTCTGATGTTCCATTGGTCTGACATGCACTTTGTGGGACCCTGAGCCCTGCTAGAAACTTGAGGTGATAAGAAAAAAAAACCAAAACAATAAAAGAAGCATTAAAACAACAGAGTATTGAACTCCTTTTTAAAACTCTTTGACATGCAGAGGCCTCCCATTTTATATCTAACTCACAGGATAACTTCTGCAGAAATCCAGAGGCTTCATCCCAGAGTAGTCCAGAGTAGTCCAGCACAGACTTAGCACAGAACATCACTGCATGCACACAGCTGTATGGATTTTTCTGCAGCTGCTCACTCCAGCAGACTGGGTTTGTTGACTGCAGAGCAGGATGGGCAAATTGCTGGGCTGAAATGTGTGCCTGAGATATGAATTAGCATCTCCTGACTACTCGTCTGCAAGGAGCCGGTATTGTCACTAACAGTGAGATATCACTTCGGTCTTCATGGACTTCACCCTTTGTACTAGAGGGAGTTTGCTCAGGCAGGCTTGGAAATGGCAAGTGCAATAAGGCAGTACTCTTTCACCTCCCAAAAGTAAGAAAGAGAGAAAGAAAGGGTTATGGTTGTGCATTCTTCCCTTCTAATTTAAGCCCATTTTGCGAAATTACCATAACGCCTTGGATATGCTGGGCTGCATCTGCTAATTGTTCTCAATTCTACTGCCTTTAAGCAACTGTGCCTTGGTCTGTGGCTCATCTGTTGTACCTTTGTTAGCAGTCTTTCTGGTTCTGTGGCACAATTCATACCTACATCAGCCTATTCACAATTTTCTCTGTGTTTCTCAGTGCTGCTACTTTCATCTTTTGTTATACTGATACAGTAATGATTGCTGCATTTCAAAGTCCTGTGCACTCTTTCTTTTCTGTCAGTCAGACTATCATTCAATTTTTAGGTAGGACAGTAGCAGAGATTAAAATCCAATTATTTTTAAAGATCACTGACAGAGCCAAGCTGTATCCTATCTCCTTTTGGAAGCAGAAGCATGAAGATTATACAACTAAATACTCCAGAAACACACAGAAGAAAAATCTTTCTTTGCTTTTGTGCTCCTTTTGTATGACTTCTCTCTTTCCCGCAGATTAATAACCTAAGTAGACACCCAAAAAATCTCAGCTCCATGACATAGGAAGATCCTCATCAGCACCAACTGAGACCTCATTGAGGCTATTCATTCTCACTTGGGGCTTTGTAGAGAGACATCGCTCTCAGAGCCAGAATCCTTGTCTTTGTGAACAGCAACATGTCAGGTAACTCACATTTGATTTTCCCACTGTTACTTTGCTGCAGGCCCTAGCCCAGCTTCCTCCTCTGCTGGTGCTTTCCTGGCAGTTCACAGGTTTGTCTCCATCAGCACAGAGCTGTACATTACAGTCAGGCCAAGATGGACAGCTCTGAGTAATTGTTTCACAGCACTCTTAAATAATTTCAAATCATGTGAAATGATGAAAAGTAATTTCAAACCATGACAGACTTTTTTGGTTTTCTGCAAGTAGACTACCTAGCAAATTTTCCTGTAGGAGTGTTTCTAGTCTCAACAGAGGATGTCTCCAGCACCCGAGAGCATCGAGAGCACCTGTCTGTTCTCAATGTCTGGATTTGCAAAAGACTTTCTGGGAAGCAGGTCAGAAACTGCCAAAATAATCTGTGCTTTCCAAAATCATGCACCAAGCTGTTTATGCTAGAGAGCAATCAAGCCATCAGCTGGTGGTAGATGGCCTCCCAAATTCCTGAACTGCTGTTTTAGACAGTGCTCCCAGGCACTGTGTTTGCTTCCCACTCTCTTCCCCTTGTTTTTGCTTCCCTGGAGGCTTCTGCTGACTCCAAAAGAGCAAATGTCTTGTGTGCAGAAACAACATGCTTGTTTCATGGAAACTATGTCCATGCTGAAGATAATACTCAATGATTTTGCCAGATCAAGACCAAAATACTGAACACCTTCAAGATCGTCATTGTCCTTGTATAATCCATATGATTGCTGATTAAATCAAGGGTATATTGCAATTATAACAAAGGTTAAAATCCCTGATTTTTGCACAAGGAAACGTGGGAGCTGAACAAGTATACAATAAGCAATGAGGAGTCAGGAATTTCCCTTGGGACTAAGTGCTCAGTTCTAAGAATATCCTTGAAAATTCTGACTTTCAGTTCCAGATTATACATCTCCAAGAAGTGTAAGTGCTGCCTGTCAACACCACAGAGCCAGCAGAAATCCTGTTTTCCCTCCTATCCTATTACTCAGCACAGGGTTAGTCATAACTGCCCAAAATAAATGTAACTTTATAAGACTTTCACTATGCCTTGCTATCCATCTCTCTGGATTATTTAATTATTTCCTTTTCTACCTTACTTGTTCTTCTTTCTGTTTACTGATTTTAAGGGAGTGTCTAGAGCTACAAGTTCATGTAAATTTAAAAAAAAATAAAACACTTCAGGCTCTTCTCTTATGTTTTTAAGTGAATCAGGAAATGCACAATTATCAAATCTAAAACAATTATCGGAAGCAAAAATCCTTACCAAGACAAAAACCCCCACCCAATTCAAACACTGCATATTATCTCTTGCTAACATCACCATTAATAATCTTTGACCATATTGGCAGAGGAAAGTAAATGGTAAAAACTCTCATCAAAGGACCAGAAGATGAAAAATAAAATCCTGGAGGTTAAACCTTGACTTTTCAGGAAGGATGTCAAAGGCAAACTGGAGTAGCTGGTCTCTTTGCTCTACTGTGTGCTCTGCAAGAGAGCACAATGCCTGACTTCAACTCCATTTCAAAACAAAAAAGACATTGTTATTTCTGTGGAATTTAAAAGACATTTCTTTTACCGTAAGAAATATAAGAATGTATTTCTTTTTATATGCAGTTTTGTATGCTCAAAATTACCATGAAAGAGAAATATGTGGGTTTTTTACCATTGTTAGTAATGAAACTTAAAGGTGTTCATTGGACACAGAACTGACATGAGTTTCACAAATGAGAAATTTGCAGGCAGGACATTGACAGATTTTCATATCCCACCTTACAGCAGCAGAGAGAGATAAATTGCTTCATTATCCTGGATATTTCTAATATTAAAAAGCAGAAAAAGCAATAATTTCAAAGCCTGGAGCAACTTTGCCTTTTTCAGCACCCTTCCATAAGACTTTCACCGTGGTTTCTGTAATATTGCTAAAGTTTCCCCACTGGGACAGCACAAGTCTGGATTAGCATTTGGGCTGAGCTCTAGATTACTACATTAAGGATGTTTCAGTGCAAAGGATTTGTTGCTACACCAACCCCTTTTTTTTTCTTTCTTTTTGACTGGCTTGGTTGTAGAAAGTTAACTTGAAAAAAACCCAACCAGACAAAAACCAACAGCTGGAATATATTCTTGAATATGTAAATTTAATTTAGTTTCACTCCAATCCTAGTCAGAGCAGCTCTCAGAGTGAGGATCTGATGGGAACAATAAGAAGCTGTATGGGAATGCATATTCCTCAGTCTACAGAGGGACAGAGAAATCGGAAATGTGTACTCTTTAAAGGTAAAACCCACAGAGAGGAGCATTACATTTACATTACTGAGGTGCCCTTTAGTTGAGATCCAAATTTATCTTACTGAATTACCACCTTTAGGCAATGTATTCTCTCTGCAGGTTGGAAAGTGCTGTTTTGTATGCCCAATATAATGTTGTTCATTTATTAATATTCATGACAATGTCAAAAAGGGATGGCACTGTTATTTTTTGACACAATTTTAGTCTTCTTCCTGTCATAGTTGGAGTCATACTGGAAAAATTGAGGTGGCACCTGGGTGTGGTTTGTTTTACTCAGTATCCAAATGCCAAATAATAAACTTTGTGTGATATCAACTTTAGGCAGCTCAACTCAGCACAACTGGCTTTTGCAAAAGGTTCTTGAAGCTTCATATCAATGCATTTTCCTTCCAGATAAACATAACATTAATGATATCTAGCAACTATCAGTGATGCAGCGTAGTGCTCTAAACATGGATCAGTATTTCAGTGCTGCAGTGACTTTGGATTTGCCTCTGAGGTGATATTGTGACAGTGTGGAACCAGAGCTCTTCCCAGAGCTCCTGTGCTGTCAAGTGGCTACCCATCCACTGCATCCATTCATCTTTTGCTACAGCATTGCCCAAGTGTGCCTACAAATAATTTGTCTGAGTGAATGGTGCCTGCTCTGGAAAAATCAGATAAAATGAGGTTATCCAGCAAGGTCTTCCCAGTTGTAAAATGAAGTCATTAATTTAGTCACCACATTAGATGATATTTTGCACTCTCTGAAATCAAGTTTCTTACCATTTTCTGTCTCAAATGTATCTAATTTAGTACTCTGGATGCTCTACCAAGTTGACAATGCCAATGCATCATTCATGCTTCATGAGCTTCACTTGGGACTGCTTTATTTCCCCAGCTTAGTTGTTTCACTAAGTGCCTTTCTAGTTGCTTCATTAAGTGACTTTCAGATCTCAGCATGGACCTAATTCTCCACCCTGCAAACTGGCCTGAGGTCAAGAAGCTGATCACTCTTTCATGTTTAAGCATTTTGTCTCTAAAGTTCTATCACAAAGAGATTTCCTCATTCTGTTATTAAAAGCAGCAACCTGATCTGGAGGTTGGCTCCCACCAGCTGCAGGGAAATTACCAGGTCCAAAGTCACAGACTTAAGTGATGGCTGCAAGAACTGAAGCCCCTGTATCCAGCCCCACAGTGTTGGATGAAACCCCACAAACCTCTGCTTGGCATCTCTGAGTTGATATAATGAAGTTTTATTATTTGGCATTTGGATACTGAGTAAAACAAGCAAAAGTGTCTCGTTATCCTTCCCCACCCTGACAATAATAACCTTGCTCAGGAGGAAGCTTGCTTGTGCTTGAGACACAGGAGACAAAATCTTGCAATCCCATTCATTCTTTTATCTCTCCATGACTTGAATACACTAAAATGCCAAGTGATTAAAATGAGGAGTATGAGGGAAAGATTGTTTAAGGTGACTGAAAAATTATCAACCCCCAACAACTTCTCTTAAATTCTGTCTTAGAAATGGCATCTTATCCTCTCCACAGCCGCAGTTCTCCAGAGCTTGCTGGGAAAAATCGTGTAGTAGCAAAAAGGTAACTAAAGCCTTGCAACAGAAGACTGAAACAAAGAGAGACATGGAATTACTCTGATAATTTAGCCATCCAAATACTTAAGACTAAAATACCAACAGGAAAATTCTATAAACCCCTGAGAAAACACAAGTGGTGAGATAGAAGATGACAATTTAGCATGATCAAGGATTAGACTGTTCCCTGGAGCAATCAAAGAAGGCCAGAACTTCCCTGTTCTATTGGCTCCTGCCTTACTGGCAGACTTGTGAGGGTGAGAAAGGGATGTTGCATCACTCTTAGGCTGCTCAATGATTATCATTCACCTCAAAAAAATATTCAGGGGGTTGTAGAGTGGTGGCATATAGGTGCCAGAGACTGAAAACCTGAACTGCCCCCATCATCTTGTCATGTGGCATTGTGCACAATCAGTTGGTGCCTTGGGTGATGCCTTCCAAATTTGTCCTTCAGTAGTGAAGGGCTTGAACAGAAAAGCTCTTCAACATTCCTTCCCTTGGTTTGGCTCAAAAGGTCCTTTTGTATCTCATTCACACACTGCTTTCCGTTGCCTATGGACAGGCTAGACTGGGAATCACTCCTTCCATTCTGGAGGAACTGCTGGTATTTTATCATTTTTTGAAATAATGTCTTGGAAAGCTGACATATTTTGTTTTAACATTTTTTGACTGAAATGAACAATGTTGATGTTCCCAAATTAGAATGTTTGTCTTGCTGAACTCAGTTGAAGTTCCATTTGAAGTCAATTCAAAATGAGCATACCTGTGCCAGTGGTGCAGCAGGCTCCTGGCTTGCCACTCGCTTTGGGATGAAGCTGCAGTGACCTCGGGGAAGTTCAGGGTGGGATAAAGGAGCTTGGCCTGTAATGGAGCATGAGAAATAAGTCATGTGAATTTTGACATAATAAGATTTGAAGGGTTCAAGTAGAACATGTTTCTGAATAGGTGATTATGTCCTGCAGTCATTCTGTCTCACAGAAAGGATGTACTGGCATGACAGGGCACAAGAACGGGACATTCCTACCCAGAGAGGAGCAGTGCTGAGTCTCTAACACTGAAAGTGGTTGTGGCAGGTCAGCATGAGTTTTATTTCAAAAGCAATCCACAGCAAACTTTAAGGAAGAGAACACAAGTTCATGGTGTGCAAGAAAAAAAGAAAAGCACCAATCCTGAGCCTGCTTTTCAGTGTCTGTTATTAGGTGTGAGGGCAAAAAACCAGCTTGCAGACAACAGGAGAGTGGCTGACTAGATATCTGCTTCTCCCAGGTCCTTCTCCTTCAGCTTCTGGACAAATTGACTCAACATACTCAGGCTCTGGGTAGGGTACTAAAATATTAACTCCCTCTTTCTTGCTCCCCTTCCCCTTAAGGTAATTCCTTCTCACTTGATGTAATTTTATCTTTTTCCAGGGAAAATTATTCTTTATTGAGACTAAAGGAGGGGAAAGGTGGAATAAAGTGTTAATGTGACTAGAGGGGTTGGGGGATGTAACAGCTCACTTTCTTGAATACTGATGCTATTGTGGGTTCTGTATTTTCTGTGACAGGGCTGCTCAGCATGCATGACTTTGGTTAATAACTTGTCCAAATCAGTATCAAAGACTCAGTACCCTGAGTACGAAATACTCTATTTTTCTCCCATTCCAAATGCAAAAACAGTGTCTGAGATTTCTTGTAGATATTTTCATGCCACTTGCATGACATTTTGAAAGCGTAATTTTTGAGATTTTGAAAACCAGGTAGCCAGGGATTTCACACTGTGAAATTTCTTCCTTGATCCCAACCCCTAGGACATCTAAGGTGTTTAGCACCCAGTCCAAAAGTTTACCTATAATGATACGTCAAAAATTTTGCTCATGGAGTGGTTCAGAGCATTTACCCAGAGAGAAACAACTCCTATTGGATGCTTCGTAAGAGAAACCAAAAGTAATATCAAATCTGTTTTTGCTTAAAGTAGAGAATACCTCAGAAAAAGATTTCCAATTCTGTCACCACACTGTTCATGGATGATTGTTAAAAACCCTGGATTCCAGCACTTTCCTGTACAGATTGTAACTACTTTGTCAGAAAGCCTGAAGTATGTCAAGTGCATCATCACAGATGGGAAATAAGGGATAACTGATGGCACAATTTGCTCCAAAAAAAAAAAATCCCACCCCACCCACCCAAGAAAAAAAACCCCAAAACAACCAAAAAACCCCCCAATAGCAACAACAAACACTAAAAAACCAAACCAACCAGAAAACAGCTTCAAATTTTCTAGACATCTTTTGCTGAGAAACACACTGCTCATTGCTCTCCCTGTGCTCAGCACAGAGCTCAAAGCATTCACCTCATTGAACACCAGAAATGGTTTGTCCTTTACCTTCAAGATGAAGTGGACATCAAGCTAAAAAAGGGCATTTCCCGAAATCAAGAATCACCTAGTGAAGTTCAAGGCTGTGGGAAGCCCACCTTGTCATGGCGTGGACATAGGTCCTCTGAGGACTTGGAAAAGAAGCAATGAGAGGAGGACAAGAAGTTGAGAGAGAAGGCAAAATTCTCCAAGATAACTAGTCAGGGTAAATCAACTAATTCTGAGCAAAATAAAGCACCTGAGCTCTACAGAGTATGTCAATTCCTTGTATTACTGTCAGAGCAGAAAGCATTCCATGTTTCAGCATGCACTGTTCATAAGAAAGTTGTGCCATCTTGTGGGAAAATGTGGAAAATATCAAACCATACCTTCACATGCATTATGCAAAATGAAGGACGGGTGCCTCCATGATCAGATATTTGAGGGAATATTCAAATATTGCCATGCAAAGGTCACTATGCAAGGGGAAGTCTCCAGCCTGAGCACTGAAGGACATAAACCTTCAAAACTTCCTGATCTAAAGACTTATGTGGGCTTTGTACTTCTAAGACTGAGAAGACAAACTCAACCAGATAATTTATTACTGAAAAGTGCCAGTCTGGGAGACTTTTCCCAGCCAGCTGTGAACGTCCACAGCAGGCTAATTCTTACCCAAAATAAATCAGCATAGCCCAGCTAACTCATACCATCCTAATATGGAACCTTTTTAAGAAAAGAATACGCAGGTTGATCAGGAGAGACAGCAATGAAAATTAAGGCAAAAGAAGAATATCAGAACTGGCAGAAGAGAAGTTGTATCATCACAGCATCGGTCTCTGCGATTCTTGGCCAAGAGCAAGCCCACGAGACTTCATATCCCAGAGAATCCTGTCATACTAGGAGTAAAAATGAAACCTAGATAATAGCAACAAATGTCTTGGTCAGAGTTCAAACACTCTACAGCTAATCCTTGGATTATTTATACAGTTTGGAACAGTGATGCTTTTCAAATAGACATTTGGACATGAATATTACTGGACTGCTGCTGCTCAGGAATCCTGCTGCAAGAGGCATCTTGGGAGAGAAAAGAGAGAAAAGGGACTTGAATCTGTGGGGCCAGGGCACAGTGGCAGAGAAGAAAGGTGGGGGAAGCTGCCCACTCTCTTAGAAAAGAACAGGTAGTACAAACCTGTGGCAGAAGAGGGCTGTGCTGTATCCTTTCCCTCTCCAGGAGAGAAAGTGCTTGGAGTGCTTTCCCACTGTTCTAGCCTGCCCCTGGCCCTGATGTTGTGGGGAGAGCTCAAAGCCTCCTCTTAGCCCCTCTGCTCACAGCTGCTTCAATAATTGTAGCACACTGCTTCTAGAGGATGAAGTTAATGAGCTCTGTACAGCCCAGGCTGCTCAAGCTGCTCAAGCTTCACAGCTGGGCTTGCCCTTTGACAGGAAAAAGTGCCAGATGTGTCTTATTAGCTGCACTGCTTTCCCACAGCCATTTCAATAAGGCAAAATAGGAAAGAAAATTCTTGAATGCAAAAGAAGAAAACAAACAAGAACACAGGTCAGGACAAGATGTGTTGCCATAAAATCATATTTGGGACACACATGCTTTAAATCTAAAAGCAACTGAGAGATGCTAGACAGTGGAAGGAGAAAGGATATTAAAAAATAAAAAAAAGACTGTCGGAAGTCTTAATAAGCAACAAAAAAGGATGTCTGAAAACTTATGGGTTTTTGCTGCTTGGAAAGCTTCCCTTTTTCTTAACAGTCCCTTGAGATATAAGTGTTCAATAGCAGGGAGAAAATTTTTAGTCTGGTCTGTTATTTTTACAGTAAGAATAAGGACAGTACAAAATAAGGTCAAACATCAAAACAAACAGAAAGTTCATGTGATATGTCCAGAATGTTGACAGAAGCTATTTTAAGTGAGTGTAGGTCCATGGAGTAGGGCAAGACTCAATGTGCTGAACTTTAAGCTTTAACCTAAGTTGGAGATTCAGTGCATTCTGTTCCCTGGAAGTCAATATAGAGAGAGGGGCTACAAAGAGAGAAGCTAAGGATCTCTCCTCAATGTTTGAATTTTGGCAGATTGAACCAGGACTGCTGTGGTCATATTCACGTTGGGGATGTTTGGTTCAGGATACCAGACTCACATGTGCTGGTTTTGGCTGGAATAAGAGTCAGTGTTCTCCAGAGTAGCTGGTTTGGGGCTGTGTTTTGGATTTGTGCTGGAAACAGTGTCAATAACTCAGGGATGTTTTGGTTATTGCTGAGCAGAATTTACACAAAGACCTTTCTGCCTCTCTCATCACCCCACCAATGAGGGGGCTGGGGGAGCACAAGGAGTTGGGAGGGGACAGAGCTGGGACAGCTGATCCCAGTTGGCCAAAGGGATACCCCAGACCAAATGGTGTCATGAAGTGAGCCTGGACAGAGCGCTGAGTAGCCACAATAATATTGTCCCTAGGCTGGCTCAGGCAGAGATAGCTCTGAAGGTTTTGGGGTTTTTTGCAGAGCATCTCCTTTGCCTGGGGTTGCTAGGAAGCACAGAGAATGACAAACATCACTCACACCATTGTCTCAACTTGACCAAAGCTGTTGTCCAGCACCCTGCCTTGTGGCACGCAGCATTACCCACTGGCACGCAGACTAAGCAGAGCCAGCCTTGGCAACAAGGCTCTTGACACCTGCAGCCTTAATACTCAGGGAAACCACAAAGGCTGCTGGTTTTGCTGGTGCAGGAGAATGTCAGCCTGTACCAGCATCAAGTCCTTCGCAGCAAAGTGCAGCAGGGATTTGTTAAACCAGACAGAAGGGAAAATGAGCCACAAAGGTGGGATCTGGCCCTGATACCAAGAAGAGAGAAAGAGAGAGAGAATTAGCAAGGAGTCAGCTCCAGCACCATGCTGCATAAGGCTTTTTTGCATGTGAAGATGGATTATGTAAAGCTATCCCAAACACATCATGCATTGGTGAGCTTCACTCAGGAAGGCTCAGGCTTTTAGCTTTATTAATTGGGGCTTCCTCTGATGACAACATCAACTCTGCTGAAGGAAGTAGGACTGTATTTGAGGAAAGACCTAATCAGGCCAGTAGCAACTACGTATTCCCACTGCTGAATGGCCTCTTTGTCAATTCAGCACAGATGTTTGATTGTATCCTGGTTGCTTGGCTTCCTTTTTATGTACAGCCTTACTAGTGTGATTTTAAAAAATTGCAATAACTGTCTTCCATATTTGCTTTAAATTCCTCCTTGTTGGTTTTGACTTTTCAAAAAATATAACTACATATGAGTTTTGACTGAGGAACCTTTTTAATTTATATAGTCTCTGACTAAAACAAGATACTGGGATCGTTCACTGTGCTTTGAGAGCCATGATGGGTGCTGGGAAACAGAATGAAAGGTCTTTGAAGGAAAAAGAATATTTACAGGTTGAGAAGCCACAGTTCATCCCACAGCATAAGCTGTCATGGGCCACTAGTTGATGTTCACTGACTACATCATGTATCTCTCATTCTTTGTTTCTCCTGGCAATAGACGTTCTACTGGCCCCTTTCCCAGTCCAAGCTATTCAACTTGAGACAGTGCCAAACCATCAGATTTGATCCAATTTTAAACTCCCAAAGCTTGGGATAAGGTTTTACTCTCATATCTTGTTATAAGGTTGCTTCTCATAACAAAATCACTCCTTTCAAATATTCAGAATATAAAAATTGTTGCTGTCAAATCCACATATTACATTATTTCAATTATTTTCCTTTAGTTTTTCAGTCTAGCTCATGAAGAATTCACACATAAGTCTACTGATACTTGCCTCTTCTGACTTTCAGCTGGATTTATTGTTTCATTTCCTTCAGAGTCTTGGAAACTTCCAGCCATATGATTTTTAACAGGCTCACTTCTAAGGCAGCCCATCTCCTCTCCCTGCCCCATCTCTCTAGGAAAACTACCCTCTACTCTTTCTAGGGATAAGTTCTGCTTGAATATCTGGTTGTTTAAAAAACCCAACCAAACAAAAGAAAACAAACCAAAAAAACTCTAACTGCAGCTATTTTACATGGGCTACACTGTTTTCCCCCTTTCACAGCCATTCACTGCGCTGAAGGAGTGAGGGTAGAGCCTCATAACCCATGGTGACAGTGTGAGGGAGCCAATGAAGGTCCCAGAAAGGTGGGTAAAGGTGTGCTACTCTCCACCTTAGGCTAGTAACACAAGAAGATGAAGGATGAAGTTATCATATGGTTTAAAACCAGTTCATTGAGATTTTAAATCCAAACTCCAAAACCCTGGCTGGCAATTTTTCATAATTTTTACTGTCTTCCAAAAAAGAAAGTATGTGACCTTATTTCAGCTCCTGGAAGTTTTCACCAGTCCCAGCACACTGTGTAAGAGAGCTTCTCCCTGTTCTGCACTGGTGATGGCATCTGTTTTCTGAAGCTGGATCTAGGTGGTGCTAGGCTGTGTTATGGATGAATTGCACAGGCACTTTTCAGTCTGTGTCCATTAAACCACATCATTTTTAAGAAGTAGACCTGTCATGGGTTAGCAGTATTTTTTTTGGCTGAAGTTTCCCAGACTGTCTTGAGAATTTAGTCTTGCCAGATATTGTTATCCTGATCAGTGAAACTTTTCACTGCACTTATTTCCCTCTGCAAAGCAAGCAAGCTCAGGCCAGTGTATTTCCAAAGACTGGATGTTATGTAGGATTTGTGCCGAAAAATCTGTGCTGGATTTATGTGTCATATGAACACTTCCATGATTCCATGTACCCACACTTAAACCTTTGTGCTATTTAGGGCCATTCTGTGCTGTTCCCCAGACATCTTGCAGACACCATAGATTACAGTATTTCCTTTATGTTCTCCTATCAAGAGATACCCTCCATACCAATTTTCTTGTTTGCTGATTAGACTTTTTAAAATCTGGATCCATGTTTCTTCCACATGCTGATTCTTTGAGCCAGATCCATCTACAGACAAGTAGAGGAAAGAAGAAAGGCTGCACAGTAGTGCTGCAGTTTTTCCCCTACAAGGCCCTAGGATGATTAAAGCTGATGGTAGAGCACTCTCCTTCTTTGTCTCAGCACTCAGAGAAAGTCAGTGCTCTCAAGTTTCACTTTTCTCTTTCTATGGCCTTTGTTCCCATTACAAGCCATGATAAAATTTATTTTGCTTATACAGAGATAACATTACATCTTCTCACCCTAAAGCTGGTCTCCTGAACTTATGTTCCTTACTGTTTTCACATGTGCAATCCCCCAATTCCAGTGCAATGCCAGTGCCCTGGGTGTTCAGTCTGTGGGATCAAAGACTAAGAGAGTCACAAGTTGTGTGATAAACAAGAGCATCAAAACTGTTTACACTACTTCAGGCTGAACTTCTTGTGTTGTGTGATATGTAAACATGCAGAGGAAGACCAAAAATAGTTTTTGAAAGGCCTTCTCTTGGTTGAGAAAAAACCACAAGATTTTAAAGGTCCAAGACTGCAAAAGGATGTAGATGTGGAAATTTAGGTAAATATCAAATTTATGGCCTGATAATCTGCTGCTGGTTTGAAGACACTCCAGCACATTTTCTCCCCACAAAGTTGTTAAGGTACGTCCTGCACAGTAGGTGTAGTCAGTTCTTTCTGATACAGGTGTGATTTTGCTTGGACTCTCTGAACCATCCCAGGACTAGAGAAAGGTGGCAAACCTTATTCCCCCTTTGATTTAAAGGGGGAAAAGTGAATCAGCTGAGGAAAAATAAAGGATTTTCTGACTGAATCCTTTGGATTACTTTGTAAAGGAATAACTATCTCATCAAATTTGCCTTAGGACCTGTGTGAAAATATAAGCCTTCAGTTAGAAAAGACAAGTCTCCAGGTCCTAACTCCAGGATTGATTCTTTTTAACAGATTAAAATCCTGATTCCCATCCTTTGGTATTTGGCTGAGAACAAGGTTTTTCTGCCTTTGAGAGGAAGGCCACATGCCATCAATCGCCTGTGTCACTGCACTGCTGTTGTGCCTGGGACAGGATGGGGCTTTTCACCCAGCCCCACAAAAATTGTGCAGCTCTTGTGCAATAAACCCGACTCTTCCCAGAAGTGTTGCTCTTTGACATGCATTCAATAATCAATCAGTCCTCACTTTGAGGGTTTATTTATAACACATTAGCAAGTGTATTTTTATTTGGTTTACAATTAATTATTTATTGGTTTTCTATTTCATTCCTGAGGGGGTGAAGTTTTTTATTTTATCATGGCTTAGTGTCACTGAGCAACTGCTATTGTTGAAAACCTTATTAAAAGTATTTTCATATCTTTCTGCCTTTATTTATAACAATACTAACTGAATACTAACAGTTAATAAGTCAATATCTACTTACTGCTAAGGGCTGCTTTTTATTGTTGCTTTTTGAACTGCAGCCAGGTTAGTAAACCACATTTAATATCCATTCCCTAGTGTCCTGATCTCAGCAGGTAGGGAGAGTGAGAAACACCTGCCTCAGGGAACTCAAATCTTTCACACTATTTGCAGACTAACACAGACTTGGCAACGAGCACTTGTAGCAGTAAGAGGAAGCTGGGGTGGTTTTGGGTGAGAAAGGAGAAAGGGCTTGTTATCAGTGAACAAGGCAAGCTGCTGAGAAATGTGTGTGGGTTGGGGATTTTTTGGTTCTTTGTTTTTAAGAGGAAGCAGATGTAAAGTTCAAATATTAATTTCCAGCCTAATCCGTGCCTGGCAGAGAGGTTTCAGGCTCCTTGCCTGGTTTATTGCCCTGCTCTATGAAACCTTACTGTTGCTGCTGTTCCTGGGAGAAAGGGGAAGAGTCACCCTATGTGCTTCCCTGGCAGGGTGGAGCTGCTGTCCTGCAATGGCGCAGTACCTGGCACCAAGTGTGACACCTTCAGAACAAGGAACTCTTGGCACAGCAATCCATGGAGATGGCACATTAAATCCTGTTAACGCTGCTTCTTGAGGAGCAGAGTGAGCTCAGATCTCCTCTGCTGCTGCAGTTTAGACCAGCACTTTTATGCTGCAAGTGGGAGGGATGCTTTTGTGATCATGTGAAGTCCCAGCAGGAGGAAGGGAAAATGTGACAGAGAGTAATCCTCTGCTAAGGAGCTTGCAATTTAAATACAAGCCCATTGTTTCAGGATTTAAAGAGATTAGTTCCATGTAACCTGGACACTGGGCAGGCTAACTCTGGCCTGCCTGGTCACCGTTCCCAGCCATAACCTCACTTAAATGACCTTGTGTGGAGGGGAGGCACCACAGTTGTTTTTTGCTCTCTGACAGGTCTGTGCATTGCAGTCCTTGTACTATCAGCTAAAGTTATCTCAGCAGCTCCAGCTCAGGCTGAAAAATGCTCTTCTCTTCCCTCCAACAGCACTGAGATTTTCCGTAGGCAAATGGCTCTCCAGACTCTGTCCTTAGCTGATACTCCAGGCCCTGCAATTTGCTGCTTTTTTGGAGAGCACAGCTCCTTCAGGCTGCCTTTGGGTCACAACAGGTCACTGCATAAACTGGGCCCTCCTCATCCTCTCAACAAGATTCTCCAGCTTCAGGGCTTCTTTGAGGACTGATCTCAGTACTGGCAGAGCAGATGTCTAGCTGGAGTTTGGTACCTGAAAATAGACTATCAGCCTGCAGTTATCCACACACACTGACGCAGCCAAGTTGCTTCCAGGGAACTTTTCCATAGCACCACATTTTTCCAGCTTATTCCTTTCCTATCCCCCATTAAGGCATATTCCCACTTCTCTCTTTCAGTCTTTTATAACTTTACCAACCAAAACCAATGCACAGTATTAAAAATTGTCACACTCGGGTTATTCCATGTTTATCAAGGTAAAAGTAGATCTATTTCCTTTTATAAATAAAAAACATCACTCTCTTGACTACCACTATTATCCTGTTTAGAGGGTGGCTATGCTTAAGTAAGAGTTTCTGTCAATCATGGTATCCTAGAAACTATTCTTATATAAACCATCAAGTACCATTTCCATATGAAGCTTAGAAGTATTCTTTTCTGTATGTGAAAATTAGAATATTTTTCTGTTCCAGCATTTTTTATCCAGACACTGGGCTTTTAAGGTTTGTTCACTCCCATCTTGGGGTGACTTGATGTTGTATTCCCTATCGCTGCACTATGCCCAGAAATTAGTACATATGGCTTTCTATGCTTTTAAACTGAGCCTGAGCAGAGACAGGAAAAAAACCCTCAAGGACACAGACAGAGATAACACACTCCGGTTCTCTGCATTTTTTTTTTTGGCTTCTGCGTTCTGCTGCTGGAGAGAGGAGCGGGGAAGCACCCTGCTTGCTGGTTCAGCCAATTTTTCGGGGGGTTTTTTCCCTCCAGAGAGTTGAACTTTGTTTTTTCTGGGATTTTGGATTTTTTTCCCTTTTTCTGCTGGACTGCTTCAGTATCAGAACACATCAGGAGGACTTTCCACTGAGCACAGAGGGCCTGGCCCTGGGCAAAGCCCCAGCTCCGAGGAGGAGGGAGACCTAAGGGAGGATTCTAATATTTTCCCAGGTTTTTCTCCACAGCGAGAGATTTTATTATTTAGCAGTATTATCTTTTTCCCATGTGTTTTTTAAATAAATAGTTTTTATCTCTTTCACTTTCCTTCAAGGAAAAAGTTTCTTTTTTCCCAAACCTGGTGGGGGAGAGGTAGTTTGTAACCTGCCTTCTCTCAGAGGATGTATTTCTGAATTTGGCCAAACCAGCACAACTCTGTAACAGGTGGAGGCAGTGCTCTGTAGTTACCTTCCCATTAAATTACTCATTTTGAGTTCGGGTAATCAATCAGGAAAACGCAGCAAGCGAAATAACGGCGTTTCAATTAAAAGAGTGGCGAGGTTCCCTGCTTTATGAGGTTTTGTAACATAATTACCAGCATGTATATCAGCAGCGCTTCAATGTTCTAGGTGAATCTGCTTCAACAAGAGGGTTGATGATCCCCAGATGTCTCTTCAACCCCAACCATTAATGATTCTGTGATACGGCAATACAGCAATTCATGTAACAATCAATTCAGTGAATTACTTTTATAAGTATAAAATAAATTACTAAGTACTTCAGTTCTTTCTTGCACAGAATGGAGATGTTATATTTGGTTTCGTGTAAAAGGGTCACATTGGACTTCCCAGTATAAAAGTCCAAAGATAATTGGACCAATTGCATTGTGTTTGGATAATTACTTGAAATCAAGGACCTGTAAAGAACACATTTATTTCCAGCTTTATACCACCTTCATTTTCAGTGCTGTTTGAAGAGGACAGGTACAACAACAAACATTTTGATAGCCACTTCAAGATCACAAGAGGTGGCCAATATTATTATTCCGGTGGGTCTTACAGATGCTTAACAGCACATAGAAGATATTAATATCTTCTTTCATTTCATTGCTTCACTTACTGAAGCAAGAGCTTTATGAGAATTTGTTATTGTTGTCACTGACCTTTCCTCCCGAAAACATTTACTACCAGATTCACCATCGCTATTTCTTTCAATGGCATCTATGTTTAAGGAAAAACAAATCTTTTATTTATTCTCTTTATAGCTTAATCTTTTTTTTTTCCCCTCTGTTATTATTTTGACTTAAAAGGCTTTTAAAAATGATTAGTAAACCATGCCTGTGAAATGTACCATCTGGGAGCAGAAACAGACCCAGAATGCAAATGAGTCTTGCAAGAGAAATATTTTCCAAGAAAAGAGGCCCAAAAAGAAGGAGATTTTTAAAATTTTTCATTTATTTCATTCTACCACATCAAATATGGCTTCCACTAAATGACAGAGAGGAAGGAGAACTAGAGAAGGCCCTACACTAGTGAAAGACAAATAGCTTTTTATACTGTGTAATTTATGCTTGGGGTTACAATGCAGGAAATACTTAAGCCTGCTGTGATTCAAGGTTCATATGAAAACAAGCAAGTCCTCTGATTTAAAAGGAAATGAATCACTTCAATCTCAGGTTATCAAGTGTGGCAGTGATGGGACAATTCTCTCCTTGTTTCTGCATTTATGATGTTTCTTTTATATCACTATAAAGGTGTATGTTCCACTATCAACACGAGAGTATGTGGCAGGCAACAATAATAATCTTGGAACACAGATGGGTTATAGGGAAAAAATGGCCTCACATGAAACTGGCTATTACATCCCAAATTTCCATCAAATTCTTCAGCATCTGAGACACCCCTTAAGAGGGCCCACACTTAATGCATTATCATAACCTAGACATATTACAGTCTGAGAGCTCTGAAAATGCTTTTTACCCCTGTGTTCAGCAATTGCTGATATTGCTGAAAAGCAGCCACCCCTGACATGAAGCACCAAGGCCATTTTGTGCTGTAAAACAGCACATCTGTTGAGTGGTTGGAAAGGATAGTGAAGACTTGCTGTCATGGAATAGCTCCACACAGTGCAGTTAGCCTAGGAATGATTGTAATTAAAAGCACTGATTTACCCTGTCGAAAATAATTAAAGTGCTCGGTTTCGGTCTTATGACTGCTGCTGTCATGCACTGTCATGAGAAGAGTGCCTTTAAATAGCTCATGACACTTCCTTGTTAGCACTATTTCCAGAATCCATGCTTCCCATGTTTCAGAAGGATCCTTCTCAGAAACATAGATGTGAATCATTATCTCTTCGAGGTACACAATGATACAAGGGCATTTCCCATGTAGGGAGTATTTATCTAGGAAATGTATTTGTGCTTCTTTGTGCTCATGCAATTCTTCTGGAATACAACGGTGTATTTGTACAATCAAAAGCTTTACCAACTACATCAACAACTAAAAAGTCCAAAAAAAAAGGATGTGGAACCTGACAGTTTAGACAATCTAAGTTGGATCTCTTCACACCATTCTATGAGGTCACAGAATCATGGAAAAATTCAGTCCAGAAGGAACTCTGAGAGGTCATCTGGTCTGTTCTCTTCCTCAAAATAGGGATACTTTCAAAGTTAAGTCCAAGGAATGCAGGAAGCATTAAACATCTCAGATATAACTACTGGAACTAGAACCAAGAAACATCTACTGTTGAAGGTCTTATAAAAAGGAAAACCAAAAGCATCTTGGAAGGAAAGTGAAGTTATCTGGTGGTTTGAAAGGAGCCACTCAGCTACTGGGTGTGCCATTTGATTCAAACCGGGGTTCTCCCCCAGGATGCCAGTCAAGCTGTTCCATGTGGAAATGAGCCTCTGGGTCCTGACACAAATTCCCTTGCTGTTAAACCAAAAAACATAGAAAGTCCCTAGATGTCAAAATTTCTCTTCGCCCATTCTTTGGCCCATAAGTGATGTCTCTTATACTGGGAATTGTGTCAGACAGCCAGTACTCACTCAGAAGAATGAATGAACCGTGGAAAGAGTTATATGAGACTGGGTCTTCAGCCCAGCATGACAAAAGATCTTCTCATGATACAATGTGCCTTTTTCCTAGCTCAAAAGTGAACCATACACAGGTGGGTTAACTGCTTCTTACAAAGGTTTTGTGAGCCTTGAAGGCAGTAATAACACAGCTTCACCATGATTCTTATATAGATATGAAGCATCTTGAGGCATAAAAATCTAAATTACCCATCTTAGTTTGCCAGGAATACATGATCAATTATTTGTCTGCTTCAGTGGTGTTAGTAATTTCAAAGCGGTAAGTAAAAAGAAAATGCTCTTTGTGTGTGTACTGCTCAATTATAAAACGAGTTAATGAACCTGAGAGAATAAACATAAGACATTTACAAATGAAGGTAGAAATCAGAAAAGCACCAAGTGCAATCATTGCTGCCATTTCTCTGCTGAACCATTTTAAGCTTAACTTGCCTGTATTTGAGTCAGCAATCAAAGCAAACATTAAAACACCTGAGAGTTAAATTATCTAATAAATCCACACAAATTCAGCCCTTTGCTTGCCTACAGGAGCTTGTCTTTAAGACAAATCCATAACAGTTTCTTCCTGGAACAGTCCTAGGAGTCTTCATTTAGACATTTTTTTACTAGAAACACTTGGCAACCTTGGGTTAAAGATAATGGGCAAAAACTGAGAATGCTCTTTTTTTTTTTTAATGCTCTTTTTTTAAAAAGGGTGCCATTTTTTTATCATTTTATTCTTTCCTGTGTGGCTTCAGATTAAAACACTGATGTCTTGATAATGAGACACTGTTTTATGAGATACATTAATCTCAGCTGCACCTTCTGAAAGTCCAGCCATGGTGGTTAAAGCCTGGTGTGCTTTGCAACACAGGTGTGAGCTATTATACAAATGCAGTGGCAGAGCCAAAGGCACAGAGTATGAATTCCTGTGAACTCAGCAGGTTTTGTGGTACTGAGTACATTCTTTCATTGGATTACTGTGAAGGGTACCTTACCTGTGCCCATTCGCTCACATAACTGTGCTCTGAGTCTTGGTGATCTCTTTATCTTTTCATTTCAAACACCCATAGGGCTATGTAAGTTCCATTTAAGCTGTGATTTCCATAATTTTCAGAAAGGCTGAAAGCCTTTTCATGGTGACACATGTTTGGCATGTATGAGTTTAGGTATGGCCGGAGATTTTGAGGTAGATGATATGTTCCTGGTATCTTCAGAATCATAGAATCACAGAATGGTTTGATTTGGAAGGGACCTTAAATATAATCCAATTCCTGCCATGGGAATGGACACCTGCCACTAGACCAAGTTTCTCAAAGACCCATCCATCCTGGCCTTCAGCCCTTCCAGGGATGGGGCATCCATAGCTTCTCTGGGCAACTGGTTCCATTGTCTCTCACCACCCTCATTCATGAAGAAATGCTTTAATGCTGTTTCATTTTGTCAAGAACTTCAGGTTACCTGGAGGATGTGTAGAGCAGCTGTAACAATGAGGACAATGAATTTTGGAACAAATGTAGAAAAGACTTGTCAAATTCACCATAAATTTGCATCATTTACCAAGATGGGACAGCCTCCCGAAGGTATAAGTCAGCCACATCATTAAATGCTCATTGGAGCAACCTGGAATTGATTGGATCCAAACCTCTGACTGATGCTTTGCCGTAGATCAGCTTGTACAACTTACACAGCTCCTTTTGATGTTTGATAGGATGGTTAAATTCCAAGCATGAAGATGGCCCCACCCAAAAATGCCACCTCCTGCCACTCAGTAGATTGTCAGGATGTGTGGACAGTTCCTGGGAGCAGTGGGGTACAAAGCAGGGATGTGTGGCTGTGTCGGCAGTGCTCACACACTGATATTTCGTACACCTAATACCTGGTTTCATGGCAGTGTGGAGGGCATCCTAAAATATGGAATGTTCCAGCAATTAGTATGTGTGATCCAACTGCAAAGTACCATGAGCCAGTTGGAAATGTAATATTATTCAATTAAGAATGGAAGCACTTTAGTATTATTTAAAGTTCAGTCTTTTTAATTACTTGCTTTTTAGCTCTTTTTAGATGATTATTATTTCCTTTTATTTCAGAACAGATTTAGGCTTCAAAAGTCTTAACAAATTGCATCTATATCCAAATCTACATTTTTATTTCTGTATTCATCCAACCACAAGGAATGTAAAGTAATTCCCTGTTTCCTTCAAATGTTTATAAAATAAATCATATGAATCTTCTGATTAAGCAGAACAGATTTCTTGTGGTTCAATATCCAGCATATGGATCATGTTTCATGATAGAGAAAATACTTAGTATTAAGCAATTTCACATTTTAATTACGGTATTTTTTAGAAATACTCTTTAAAAAGCTTTTTCATGTTTTGAAAAAGTACATTTATGGTGGTGTTCAAAATAATAATTCAAATAGCATTTCTAATTTTCATTTTTTTCCTCGTGGATTCAAACTCATGCCTTTAAAGTTACTTGAACTTTGAAATAGGAGGAACACAACTTGCTCCTCCTATTTCAACATGAAGTTAGAAAAATCTTGGTACAAAAACTGAAACAAAGTTTAAGGAAGTCCTAAAGTCTGGAGCTATCAGAAAGTGGGAAATGCAGCTTTCAAATTAAATGTGAACCTCTAAATTTGAAGTCCAACTTATTTCTTCAATTTCATCAGAATTTGAAAAGTTAAATTTAAAAAAAAAAAAGAGAAGGATGAAATGTTCATTACTTTTTTTCTCCATTTTTGGGTGATTGTAAAGTAGATCTGGTTCTGTCAGAGCAGAGACTTGGCTCACCGGGCTCAGTTGTGCTGCGTTCCAGGGCTCCCAGCCCCACACTGGGCTGGTGGGGACAGGAGAGGCCACAGCCCCATGGCCACCGGGCAGTCCCCAGGGCCACCAAGGCCCAGTCCCACGCCCTGTGTCATTCCTTTGCCCTCTTTGGGCAGCAGCCACCCATCGTAGTGAGGCATGCAACAGATATAATCCCAGCTCAGGGTTTGCTCACTTGAGTTACAGTATTTCCTTTCCACCTCACAGCCTGAGATTTGTTTCACAAATTTTTCACCATGTACATTAATGTCTTATTTCTCGACCTCTTCCAGTGCTTCTTCAAATACTGATCTGTACTCAACAGGTATTTTCTTTCTTTTGACTATATATGTAGCCCTCACATAGTTACAGATACTGTTAGAAGGGCTTTTACCCTGCAGGCGGTATTTTAGTCTTGAAATCAGTCATATATTGAATTTTCCCCTTCAGGAGGAAAGGAATTCCATGCAATGGTGGGACAAGACATCTTAAATACAAAAATAGGTCCAATCCCAGGCTAGTGGTCATAAAGCTGTAAAGAATATGACATCAATTTTCTCATGACAATTTAAACCAAATGCAACAAGCATTCAACAAACAACAACATACCTTCCTAGCTAGCACAGACACCAAAAATGAATGGTGTCATTTTCTCACCACAAACAGCTTATTAAAAAAAAAAAAGGAAAAAAATCTATATAATGCTTCCTTGTAAAGAACAAACAGTTCATTTAAATAGGATTCATAACTTTCGTGCCAAGTTTGAGAACCTAGAAAATTAATCTCTGTGTGGGTGGAAGAAGAGCACTTTTTTCCTTGACTAAACACAACTTTCCTCATTTTAAAAAAGGTCCCTCCAAACCACAGTGGAATTTCTGCCTGTGGTGTCCCAGGTGGCAGGGGGAACACATCAAATGTGTTTCCTTTCCAGGAGTTACTGAGGCAGCAGAGCACCTGTGCACAGAGAGCTTCTGTTTCTCCTGCAGAGCCTCTTCCTGCCGCTGCAGGGCTCCACCTCTCCTCCCACCATTGTATATCCCAGTGGCACCAGCTGGGATGGGACATGGAGTACCAGGACATAGCAGGCACTGATCAGCTTGGTTTGGCTCCAGGGTGTGCAATTCCGTGTTAGCCTTCTCCAGGTGTCAGCACATCCCAGCTCTGTGTCTCTTACAGGACATGGTCTACAGAGCTTTCCCACCTCAATTCAGGAAAATTATTCTGTAATTGTGGGTATGGGAGTGGAAGAGGAACTGTTGGGAAAGGGCCTGAGGGCCTGGAGATGTCCTTCTGCACTCATATAAGTTGCTCTGTCTCCTCAGAGCAAGGAGACAGGATGCCAGCTGAATCCCAAGATCCCAGGGAACAACATCCAGGTATGGAAATCTGCTAATCCAGGTAAGAGGCTACCCCACATAGTGTCGGGGTCCCTTCTCCCCTGCCATGGGGTCCTGGGAGAGGGGCCCTGAGGGGAGACACGGGGTTTCCCTGCCCCTGGTCAGCCTCGTTCCCCATTGGTTGTTTTGTGTTCCCCTGCGCGGGCAAGGACCCTCGGGTCCCATGATTGAGGAGTTCCTCGGCAGATCCCGGCCATGCGGCTGGAGAAATAAACATCTCTGAAACATCTACCAAGAATCAGCCTATATCTATTTCTTTTCCACGACCGCCTTGTTTGATACGCGTGTTACAGTAATCCCCACTGTAGCAAATGGTAGAGAATGCGGGCAAGACACTGATCCCTAAGGACAGAAAATTCATGAGTAAAAACCACTCTAGATCTCTCTCTTCTCACCTTGGTTTGGATATTCTCTCTGGACTATGGAAGAATTGTGGGAAATGTGGCTCTCTGAACCACAGAAAGAAATGTATCTAGAAGTAAAAGGAATCCTTGAACAACAAAACAAGAAAGTATTGGAACCGGGAGATCTAGAACATTTTTTTAACTGGCTTTTCAAAAATTTCTTCTATATTTCTCGAGACTTACTTTTTGATATTGATCCTCCTGGAACTAGTCTTGAGTGTTTTTGGTACGAGATCTGGGATAAGATAAGGATAAGATAAGGGATCAAACAAAACATGGACTAGTGACAGAAGATCTCCGTGGATTAATTGTAATCACTGAAGCTCTTGAGGAGCATTTGTATGGTCCCATTACCCCTAGAGGATGGCCATAGTCCCGCAGCTGAGGCCGCACGGCCGCTATCCCAGGAGTGCTTGACTGCAGCCGTGCCGGCGGAGGTGCCTGCGCTGGATGCGCCTGGCCCCCTCGGGAGCGCGCGCCTTATCGCGGACCCCATCCCTGTCTCGGGGTCCCCGGCTGCTCGACCATGAGTGAGGGAGCGATGCCACAGGCGCCGTGGTTGCCGTGGGCCACGAGCAGCCAGGAACCGGGCATCGGCGTGGAAGCCCTCTCTGAGCACACGGCTCGGAGAGCCCTGCAGAGGGAGAAGCGGCGGTTTCCACAGCGACACGAGAAGCCACGCAGCGCCGAGCCAAAACAGGGCCGCTCTCAAAGCAGCGTGGAGTTTGCGGAGTGGAACCGCTCACAGGGCACGGAGCCAGCGGCGATGGCAACGCGGGGCTGCGCAGAGCCCAGACACGCGCCGGAGCAGCGCCGCTCGGAGAGCGCGGAGCAGCCACAACGCGGGGGCCCGGCCGAGACGTCAGAGTCGGCGAGGCGGCAGCCACGCGGGACCGGCAGCCACGACGAACACGCAAGCACGGGATAGGAGGAGTTATAGCCACGAAAATCACAGGAACTGTGAAATGGTACAATGTCAAAAACAACCATGGGTTTATAACACGAGATGATACAGGGGAAGATTTATTCATCCATAGAACTACCATTAAAAGGAATAACCCTAAAAATTTCCTGCAAAGTGTAGGAGATGGGGAAGTTGTACAATTTGATATAGTGCAAGGAAAGAAGGGTTTACAAGCAGCAAATGTTACTGGGTCTGGAGGTATTCCAGTCAAAGGCAGACATTATGCACAAAATTATAAACAATATCCATCCCAGCAATTTCCCTACCCACAGCCTACTTCCCCCTTTTACCCTATACCCAATATGAACCCCTTCCTAAGTTTGCCCCATCCCCAGTTTATTCCTAATCCGTTTTTCACCCCATGGCTTCCCTATACAATTCCATTTCCCTACAATTCCTCTCCAATGCCGAGGGGGGGATGAAAAGGGGGAGGGAAGAAATTAAACCCTCTCCTGCCTCAGTTTCCCCACAAAGCATGTCTGGAGAGTTCTGTCTCCCTTCTGTCAGCCTTAAGATGTTCCAGAGAATCTGTTTGGACGTTTAAAGGCTCAGGAGGGTGGCTTGTTTTGTTTTAAAACTGTTCATGTTATGTTTATCCAGTTGTTTTCATTCTCCTTTTATTAAAATAAAACGGGTGAAATGTTGGGTCCCTTCTCCCCTGCCATGGGGTCCTGGGAGAGGGGCCCTGGAGGGAGGCACGGTGTTTCCCTGCCCCTGCTCAGCCTCGTTCCCCATTGGTTGTTTTGTGTTCCCCTGCGCGGGCAAGGACCCTCGGGTCCCATGATTGAGGAGTTCCTTGGCAGATCCCGGCCATGCGGCTGGAGAAATAAACATCTCTGAAACATCTAGCAAGAATCAGCCTATATCTATTTCTTTTCCACGACCGCCTTGTTTGATACGCGTGTTACAGTATCCCCACTGTAGCAACATAGGATCTTGATTTAACCGTGCAGAGAAGATTCAGGCTGACACGGCCACAAGCTATATAAAACTCATTTTTCCTTTCTCTGCCACAGTGGTGACAACTAGTTCTAAAAGTATGAGCTCTTTATGAGCCTGACTAATAGCCCTTTGGGCGTCTTTCTAATTACTTCAATAGCCTTGGGTGGAGTCTTGGATGTTTTAGTTACCTTTTGTGCCAATGGGGTCAGCTGCTTCTCCTCTGCTGGTGTGTGTCCACGTGGGAGAGAGAGAAACATTGGGAAGGTTTTGGCACATATGTCTTCTCTGCTCTCCTGGAATTCAGTAATGCCTCAGCAGACTAATTAACAAGCCACAGGGAGCCACAGAGAGATGGCATTTATTATAATTAGAAGTAAACTAAGAAGAGCATTTGGGCAAAGAGGGAGGCAGAGTAAACCACCACAGGTAAACTGCAAAGCCACAAACTTGGCATGCAGCGCTTGGCTCCCAGCCCACCTGTGCTCCTGCCATTCCCCCAGAGCTGGATACCAGGAGGAAGCAAGACACTGGGTCACAACAAGAGGAGACTGTGGGGCATGGAGGCAGAGAGAGGTAAGGACAACAGGCAGCTGCTGAAAAGTGTAAATCCTCCCTAATTTGCAGCTGCTAGTGGGTCGCTGGGTTACACTGGGAGAAGCAGCCTGTGCTTCACCGTCTGCATGTCCTGTGTCCTTTCTGCCTGTCAAACACCAAAGAGAAAGCTCTGCCCCATTCAGCTATCCATGAGGACCTAACAGCTCTATTGCAAATATTTTTCTGTGATTAAAATGAGGCTCCTGAACTATGTTTGGGCCCCTTGCCTGAAAGAGTGTTTCAGGACCAAGCCCTAGTTTATTAGGGAAAAATTTGAATAATGTCAGAACTATTATCTCCCTAGGACACACGCTTGAGCCCAGTTATCTTCTCAGTTTCTTTCTGCTCTCCAGCTAAAGACATCAGGACATGCACATCCCCAGAGGGAGGGAGTGGAGGAAATAGAAGAGGTTATTGTCACAGAGGCAGTAACCTGTAAAATCTGCAAAGCTGCCTTCATCTTTTCCCTTTGCTGTCCAGTATTTCAACAACTCAGCTCAGCTGTTGGTTTTCCATTAGTGTCAAAATAAAAATAAAAAAGAAAGATAGTGGCTGAAAGAAAGAGGAAAAAGAGAAGGGATCAGCCATCTTCTTTTTAGATTTTGTAAAGGATTATGTTAAATTTCTTTTTTTTTTTCTCTGCTTCCCCAGTTTGTTAACATTTATATTTAATCTCCCTTTGATACTTCCCAGAATCTGTTTCTGCTTAATCTATCTCCTTCCCTTATTCTCCTATTTTGACTAAAATATGGCATAACCATTAGATCCAGCTCTTTAAAGTACAGGGTAAATTTTGCTTTCCCCCATTTCTGCTGTCAACAGCCAGCATCATGTGAGGACAGAGGGACCTTTTAGAAGAGCAGTGCACATCATTTTGAAACCCTCCATTCATCTGGATACATAGTTTAATGATCAAGAAATTTTACAGATCACAGAAGAAGGTTATCTAATACGGACCTTAATAGTGACATAGATCTACATTTAGAGATCACTGGGACATAGAAGTGGTCACAAGAGGACTGTTATCTGAGCAATTTTTCCTACTCTTTTTTCAAGTCTTCCTTGGTTCCTTAACAGCCTGCTAGCCCACACTATGCACAACACTGTTGTTGTCACTCTACTTGGCCCTACCCTCTTTCAGATAAAATTTGCCACACGTGTTTTCTGTACCCAACCAGCCTGGCACCCCCTGTTAACACAAGGCATGAGATCTGACCTGGATGGGCAGCTCCAGGCCAGTGAGGCCAAGCAGTTCCCAGTTGCACCAGCTTGACCAGCAAATTGGCCAAGAGGGCCTCAGAATTGTAATGAGGCCACAGCAGTGAATGAAGCCGTGCTGGCCAGGGAGCCTGTCCTCATCCTCTAACATGAAGCACAGGCTCTCCTGGTGTCCAGGAGGAATAGGGCTCATCATGATGCAGTAAGCACCTTGGTGAATGAGCTTTTGTGGAAACAGCACTTGGAAATGCCCAGTATCCTGAGGCTATAAAGCTCCAGAGTCATGTTGTGACTAAATCCTCAGAATACAGTGCTAAAATGGATTTTCTGTCTTTTTTTCTCATCTCCAGCCATGCTCTGCAGTTTGAGTCAAACCTTTGCTTCTATGCTACAATTGTACACACATTAGATAGCAGGTTTCCTCTTCCACATTTCTTCTCTGTTGTTTTCCTGCTTTTACTGCCTGCCCTGCAGCATTGCCCCAGTGGGATTATTCCTTATCTCCCATTACACCTCTGCATGCTCTCCTGACCACCGTGAGAGCTTTTCAATGTTGGCTGCTTCAGACAATCCCACCGTGCCAGTGGTGCTGCGCAGCTGTCCTCCTGTGGAGTGGGGACATTGTACAAACAGTGGGATTTGTCTGGTGCGGTTCTGCCCAGCTCCCATCACACCCTTCTCTGACTCTGTTGATGCTTTTGTCTTTCCAACACCTGAACAGTGATACTGATGCACCCCCCCTTGATGCTGAGCTCTTTGAGATCCACATTATTAGAGATATGAATTCTGCTTGAGGAAACCTAGTATCTGAAGCTTGGTTAAAAGATAGTATGTCTCAGTCATGTGAACACAGATGTATGAAGGGAGACAGACAGATAGACTTCTTGTTTTGCACTAGGCATTTTCATGTTTCTCCAAATGTCTGTAGATAAAAACCTAGCACAGCTTTCCGTGGAGCCTGGACATCATTTGGCTCCAAGTGAAAACTAACTTCTTCATTTCTTCAACTGTTTGCTTGATTCTTTTGAGCTTTGTAAGCTCAATTAAAAGTACTAAATCCAAGCCATTACTGATTTGAATTTTAGTGCCCAAACCTCACTTAATGGGGTATATGAAGCCTAGTTCTGCTTATCATATCTCCTGTTACAGAGGCATAATTAATGCTGAGTGGAAACCAGGTTTACTGCCCTGCAAAAGATCTTCCCTTGTCAAAAATGTTGAGACAAATCCAACACCTTTCAGAGAAAGAGAGGTTCAACTTCACTCCTTTTGTTAAAGTGGTTTCACTTTGTGTAAGTAAATACTCATTAAGACGAAGAGTGAGGAAGGTGCTCATTAGGTTTATAAAATGCTCATGGGATGAGGAGGGGACAGGTTGGGATCCCTGTCTCTGTTAATACTTAATTTTCCTTGAAGGAAATTAAATGCTTACAATGGAGAAGCCTGAATGATTCTCTCCACATGTAGGCAAGTGACAGGTAAGGTTCCTGTCTCAAATCTAGGAGTTACAAGGACTTGAATCCAAGTTTTCCATGTTTTGTAGCAATTCAACAAAAGATTTCATTCATTCACTGAGGATTGAATGCTCTCCTAAGTTGGACCAATGGTTCCCTCTGGAGTTTAGAAATATTTCCTGCCCCAACTCAGAAAATTTCAGTTTCATTTAATTGACATTTTCCAAGAAGAAATATATAACCATTCAATTCCCCGCCACCTCTAGGTTTAACTGAATCTCATTGATTTTACTGTTTAGAAAAGGGAGATAGTACTTTCTCTCTTGCTTCTGCAGCATGGCTACTGTATTCTGTAAGCACTCCTCTTGTTTTAGGGAAGGAAGGAAGGAAGGAAGGAAGGAAGGAAGGAAGGAAGGAAAGGAAGGAAAGGAAGGGAAGGAAGGAAAGGAAGGAAAGGAAGGAAAGGAAAGGAAGGAAAGACAAAATATTTAAGAAACAGGGTCAGTTTGGCCTCCATGACAGTTTTTGCTACTGTGTACAACAGAAGGAATCAGGAGCAAAAGTAATGGTTTAAGTCCCACTGAACTGAAGTAACTTAGCAATAGGGAATTGTTCACCTCACGGATAGGATAGAGGCCTCAGTGCTCAGTGGATCATCAGTTCACTGGAGGCTTGGTGCAAGTCAAGCTAATTAGAGTGTTCTCTGGGTGTCTTGGTACTTGATACAGCCCAGGATGCAAGGAGCAACTGATACAACCTCTCACGAGTGACAGCCATCAGACAGGGGAGGTTTCTGTGGTGCAACAGGTTCTGTACTGCTGGGCTTCACAGGCATGAAAGAACACTTTTCCCCTCGCTGAGGGAGCTGCCATCAGCAGTGTACTCTCTCCCTCTGTGTGACTACACACTGACATGTGTACACGCCTGTATGTATAGTTCTTCAAGGGAAAAAAAGGAGGTGAGAATTCCCTGGTTTTTCCATTACATTTGTCCTCAAGCTTTTGGGCCAAGCTGAAGAAGAAAGCAAGAGCACATCAGAGAGGAACCAGCCCACACCCTTCTCAGCAGCAAGGAAGGTATTTGGTTGTGTTTTCAGCCCTGCATCATGATGTACACAATCAAGAAATCTTGGCAGAAAATAAGAATGCTCTGCTATAAATTTGGGTGGTTTGTGGGTGCTAGCACAGCACGGGCAGCCTATTCTGGAAGGGATGAGAGAAACAGAGCAGGCAGCAGCAGCAAAAGCTCGATTTTCCCCCTCCTGAGGCAACATGTCTGACACAATTGGCAGCTCATTTCTCCTGCCCTCGGATGTGAGCTGCCTCTGAATGCCTCCCTTGTGCTAGGGCTGGTACTGAGCTAAATGTGGGCCTGGTGCCAATGATTACAATTCCCATTAGCTGGAATATACATTAATTTCAGAGGTTTCAGACCTCTCCAGCAAGGGAATTGCCTGCTGTATGCATCCATTATTTTTCTGGAAGAGAAAGAACTCTGTTTCATGTCTGTTATTCACTCACACAATCTGTTTGTTTTAGTTTATTCTGGGATTTTTAGGAAGTTGGCACTGTTAAAAATAGTTTTATAAAGGCCCTGAGGCAGTTTTGTCACCACAGTGTAGCATTTTATGCTGTCATGCAACGTGGCACTGGGCTGCAGCTGCTGGGGATGAGGATATGCCCCAGCCACAGACAGCTTCTGGAGCCTGGTGGGATGGCTGGAGGTTTGCATCTACCTCTGCCCCACCACCTATGTGCACACAGGGTGAGAGGGTGCCCTGTGAGCCTGAGCAGGGAGCCAGGGGTCACAACTGGGAAGAGTTCCTGAAAGCTGATTTAAAGCAGTTGTGAGAGCTCTTTTAAAACCAGGGCATTACCTGTGCTTTCCACTCACCTTTGCTTATTTATCCTTGATCAAATCTCCCATCCTGGACAGATTTTAGCTATAAACCTGAGTTGTTAAATCAATGAGCTCTCCCCTCTCCTGAAGCCTAAGATACAGACTAGGGCTTTTGGATGCTATTCACTTTACAGGTGTTTATCAAGAAAAATCCTGGTTCACAAGTCTGAAAAATGTGCTTTGAACAAAAATCCAACACTTAATGTGTTCAGGTTACTGACTGTTACTTTAGTCTGCACAGCCTAGGAGATTTAAGTGGTTCTGACCTCCTTTTCCTCTCCAACCTGTGTGTTATTTTCTGTGCTGTCAGTAGAACTGTGTCTCAACTCTTACCACTATGATATAGTTGCTGTTTCACTAAAGGGAGCCAAAGAAAGTCCTGCACGAAGTGCATAGCTAATACCTGCTGTCAGTCCTGTGTGTCCTCACACTTCCCTAGACCTGAAATAGGGGTCTTGATTTTTAATCTGAAGAATCTGGTCACTTTTTTCATCTCCTAAGCTTTCTCAATGAATCTCTGTGCTAAATATCACTGTTGGTTGTGTCAGCTGGGAATCCTTCAGGATGTGACCTGTTTGAATAAAATAAAGTGAAAATTCCTTTCTCCTTTCCTTCATCTTGGTGGCTCATTGCAATCGTAGGCATGGTATGGGGGATTGATCAGGCACCTAAAGCACCCCAGGGCCTCAGCAGAGGTGAGGGCTTTGTGTGCTTAGTGTGGCACAGACAGGCTCTGGCTGAAGGATTTTAGAGTCTAAAGAGATAAACAGATGAGGAACAAGGGCAGCATTGTCCTTCCTTTTCTGCTCACAGGTAAACAAGGCAGAAAAAAGTCAATGTTTTACTCAAAGTTTGCCTTTTACCTGAAGCAAGTGTTTGCCTGCATCACACAAAGAAACATATGGAAGTGTCCCCGAATTACTCTTGAAGGCCTTTGCCACAAAGTTGTTCTCATATTTGAAAACTTTGCTGCTTTAGGAAACAATGAATTGGTTCCCTGGAGGTGTGACAGCCACATATACTGTTAGCAAGGAAAAGTAACTCTTGCCTCTCTAAAGATCTGCACATTCTCAGTGGATCTGAAGTGTCAGACACACATCAGACCTCCCATTTTTGAGGCGGTTTTGACTTCCTGCATCCTACCTACCTGCAAACTGGTTTAAGGGGCTTATTTAGGAGACTAGAAACTACTGATTTTCGTTTTGAAGGAAAAATGCAGTTGGTTTGTGATTCCTCAGTGTAAAAAAGCTCGGTGGGGCAGGGAATGCTCTCTTTCCAGAGGGCAGTGTTTGGTATCTGAAGGTTCTGTCTTTGCTTTGCAGGCCACCTGTTGCATTTCTCATTGCTTTGTTCACGTGGCTGCACAAGAAGAAGGGAAGAGCTGGACCACCCCTCTGCTTCTGCCTGAAGGGAATAGTTTGAGCTGTCCTTTCACCTCACTCCTGTATTAAGTACCCCACCCTTCCCTGAAGAGTCCTACAGTGCTCCACTGGAGCAAACAAGTGGGAATATCAGCATGTTAGAAGGCAGAAGCAGTAGCTGGAAGTTTTCAGATCAGGAATCAAACTCCCACATGGCGTTTCCCTTTGACTCTGTTCTTATCTCAGGTCTTTTGCACAAGAGCCCAGCTCTGTTCAGCTCCTGTGTCTGTTTGCTGATGTCATAACCTCACCTGCATCTGGCACCCATTCCTAACCCTGCCCCTCTTCCATCATCCTCTTTGCATGATCCAATCTCATCCCACTCCATTCTGAGCCTTCATGCAATGCCACTGCATTACACCCCGCCTCTATCACCACATAATCCATCTTTTTTTGTGTCTCTAATCTCTTAATTTTATAATTATTAGCCAGAGTCTTTGCCTCTCTCTTTACCCCAGAACAATTTCATCTGCAATTTCAATAAACTGATGAATCTTATGCTCTGAACTGAAATGTAAAATCTCTAGAAAGCTCTGGTCTGGATGTTCCTGATAATGAGTGGAAATGCATTTATGTTCAGCATTTGGTGTTTCACTCTGCTCCTGAGATAGCACCAGTTATTCCTGGGTTTGTATTGTCAAGCTCTGGGATTTTTTTGCTTTAGATTCAACATTTCATAACATTTACTGAGGAGACTTTTTTTCTGCAGTTCTGAGGATTTAATCATGAAACTCCCCCTGTGAATATTCACTGCTGTCATTACTGGTTTTGCAGGCTGAAAAGCAGGAAATGCTCTGCATAGCTGACCTTCCCTTATGATATTAGCAGTGATTTGTGACAGATACTTCTTGTCTGCTGCATTTCAGACCCCGTTTTACAGTAGCACTGCTAACAGCATTTTCTGTTGCTTTACTGTAAGTCACGGCCCTGGTGTTTACACTGGCTTTGTGCCACTGGAGCTTACACTGGTGGCCAACAGGTTGCAACAAAGAATGACCAATGGGATCTTTGGAAAGTTAAATTATCCAAAAGGGTTATGCTGCATTACCCAGCAAGGTCTACGTGCTTATAGGCTGGTATAAATCCTCAGAGGGTCTCTCAGGGAGGTGTAGCTGTAGTGATTTACATCAGCAACTGCCCAAGCAGCCTCAAGGAATGTTAACAGTCTGCATTTTATAAGGTGCAGCAAGAGAAATTAGCCTGCCATCCATGACTTTCTGTGCTAACTCCTGGTCGCTACTGACCCCTCCTTCTGTCTCCATGCTCCTTCCACTGAGGATTGCTGTGGGCAGCAGCACCCTGACTGATGCCTGAGGGACTGAACAAAAAAGGCCCTGGCATATGCATCGTTAGGTGGCATCATTAATTCCCACGAAGTCTAACACACATTTGACCAAAGCTGCCTTACTGACACATCGTTTTTATGAAGTCTTGGTTTAGGGAAGACCCTGGCTCACTGTTGCTGGGCTAGAACTGTGAGCATCACTCTGAGCTGTATTCACTCAGGCTATCTGTACAGTGCCTGGGGAGAAAGCCTGGTTTCTGAGAATGTTTCACATAATCCAGGCTGAAACACAGAGACTATCTAAGCTAGTCAAAAGTAAATACCGAGAAGAAAGGGACGTATTAAGTTTTGTGTCTCTTTGGAGCTTAAAGCTAGTGGGAGTTATTTGTCTCTGCTCAGGTTTTCATTGCAAACATGAGTCCTCTCCCTATTTTTTGTATCTGAAACAGGAGATCTCTTCTTAGATACTTAACACGGTCAACTAGGAACAGAGAACCTGGATTCAAATACCTCCTCCACTTGAAGCAACTTGAACTTTCATCTTTTATATGAGCCTGGTGAGTAATGCAATATCGATGGAATGTGTCCTGCTTCCAAATAAAAAAGACAGCTAGGCAGTAAGACCTGCATCTTATGTGTGAGTTCTGTGATCGTGGCAAAAAGCACCATCCTTCTTTTCCTTCTCTCCCACAGTAAATATTTAATTACCACCCAGAGATAGCAAGAGATTCTGCAACAGAGTTGAAAAGCTTCATCCCAGAAAATCCTGTTAATTCAGGTCTTAGAATATTTCTTATGGAGTATATCACATCTCCTTGGGCAGAGAATGGGCTGAGCCAGGACACCCTATAAAGCAGCCAGCTTCTCAAACACACAAGTCACAGAGTAAAATATGTTCCCCATCTGCTTCCTGAGTATGTGGAAAAAACTGAAATGTGCAGCATGGGACTTGAGAAGGAGCCTTTGCCGTCATATGTTTCTGTAAGTATTAAGACAAGTCTCAATATTTTGTTTGAAATATGAACTAGGATGTGAGAAGCTCTGTTTTTTAAGGTAGATACAATGACACAAGCATTTAAGAAGCCTCACAGGGGCAGCTCAGGCACACAAGGAATTCAGATGTCTGCAAAGCTGCATGTGCAGAATTTAAATTTCAGTTATTTAAATGTAAATCTGTAAAGTATCAGCTCAGCATCTAAGTGCTCCTGTGAATGCAAGCTCAGGCAGCTAGATGATGGCAGCAAGGGAGCTCTGAGGCACAAGGACAGCTAAAAGATGTCTTAAAATCCCTTCCAGCTTCCAACTCACGGCACCGTGTGGCCATGTAAGGTTCATCCTGGCTGTGGCTGCTCTGAGGCTTGGTGAACTTCTGACATACAAATTGTTGCTGTAAGAAAATGCAAGCTCAGCTGAGGGGCCAGCAGTAGTCATTACGGACTATGGGGTTCAAATGCCAGTAGACTAGTTTCCAAAGACCTTTTCTTCTACTAGGAGCTTGTGCAGAGCTGGTTTTTTCCCCTTTCTTTGTTCTCCTTGTTAAGAGGGTATTTCCTTGCCTCTTGCAAAGGCCAGTTTCATTTTTTGGTGCTGTGTGAGCTCCTACAGAGTCAGATCAGTCCCTTATATTTTGGGCAGAGGAGTGGATCTGCTCTCAGTGTCTGCCCCCAGCTCTACCATCAGTTCATTCAGTGAGTGAGTCACTTCATGCCGATGTCTCCATTTCTCCATCCCTGTGGTGGGCAGGACATCAGTGTCTGTGTCACGCACATTGTTCCACTGTGCTGGCAGGCTGGCAGACTGGCAGGCAGATCCTGCAATGCCTATGGCACAGGGGCAGGGCTCTGGCTACAGAACAGAGTTTCTTGCTCAGAGGAACTTTCCATATACACTCTGTTTTCCTATTGAAACAGGGTAAATCTAAAAAAAACCCAAAAAACAACAACTGTCTGTTTGGCAGAAGATTTGCAAGGGACACTCACAGTGACTGAGGTATCAGGGCAGACTGCAATCCTGCCTTGGGTTTGAGAGAAGCTTATCAGAGCCAGAGCTGAACTGACATCACGAGCTGGTATTCCCCAGTGAAACAGAAATTATTTTCCTTGGAAGAACCACAGGCTCCTGATCACCCATTGCCTTGTTTCCCCTTCCATTCACGTTTTAGATTATGTTATTTCACACAATAAGCTACTAAAAAGAACACAAGGGACACCCTGCTTGACACACTGGTCACTCCAGAGTATCTCCTGGGAAACTCAGGATTTCCATGTATCCAGGCTGAAGCTGTCCTTCCACCACGACTGCATCTGTGATGGGAAGAAAGACAGCTTTGGAGCACCACTGCAAGCCCTGCTCTCACCCATCCTGCGCTGCAAAAGATCAGCTGGCAACTTCCCTGTCGGGTCCTCATGCACTTCTTTCCACCCTGCCCTATTTCCAGGTTCCTCAAAATGACTTGTGGGAATAGCAGTGACAGACAGTCACTGACAGCATCAGGATGGAGGGCTCAAATGGAAAAGTTTCTAGTTAGTATCTAGTCATTGGCGTTGCATAAATGTCCATTTTCACCTCAAACAGCCTGCCAGAGGCAGCGGTCACACCTTTCCTGTGCCTGAAAACTCTCACAGGTACTGGCAGCACTGGAGGACTTGCAGCTCCAACACCTAAATTTGTGAGACTTGGTAAAACATAAATATTCACCTTAACATAGCTGTGACACTTAAGTCTAGCACTACACTGATTTAAGACCTGAATATTGACCAGCCAGCAGCCCTCAGCCTCCTGGCCTCAGCAGCACGGCACCCTTTCCTTCTCGATGCACCTTCAGGATGAATCCTGCATTCTAAAGCTCCCCTGCTATATACTTCCAAAGCGGGGTAGGCATGGTTAATATTTATAAATAGCGAGGATTTCTACCCTGCTTCAGCACTCATTATGGTTGCAGTGATTCAAACCTCCAGCATAGACAGGAACTGCCTTGAGCTGAAATTGAGCAACTATCTAATAAAATATAGTCATGAGACGAATAGGAGTTATACAGTTGAAGTGCCTTGAGCATGCTTGAAAGATTTATTTCCTGGCTTCCTCTGGAGGGCTTTTTAATAGGGAGGATTTGACTCTGTGTATATATATATATCCATATAAGAGAGAAAAAGATTTTACAGTTTTAAGGGGGGAAAGTGACAGCTACACTTCTTGAGGAGATGCTACAGAGAAAGCATTCTTTATTTTCCATGGACCTGTTATATTTACAGCTGCTGCATTTCCTGTAAGAAAACAGATGTGAGTGCATCATTCACAGTGTTAAAGGCAAATTTGCCATACAGTTGTGGTACATGCAGAGAGCCACTCAAAGCTGTAGTGCCTGAAGACTGCGCTGTGGAGTGGGATGTTGAACCACAGATGGGTAGAGATTGTATTTGGGCTCAGATGAGGAAGAGGCTGCTGGAGAGGGTTCCATAGCCAGACTCAGAGTAAGAATAAATAACAATTAAGAAATAGAATATATTATGTAACTTCAGAGCAACATCTCCAGGGTCTGAAAAAGGAGAGCTTAGTAATCATTTCATACTCTCCTATCCTTTTGATGTGTATGCCTGTCTTACCACACATCTCTTCTGTCTCAGATGCAACTCCTCTGTTGTTCCCAGGATACGTGCTCCAGAGGCAGGAAGTAGAGGGGAAATTAGGCAAGGAAATTCCTAGGACTCTTCTCCTCAGCCTTTCTAGGCTGCATATGAAAGCAGTGACAATTAAAAAACAGAGGAAGTGTCCCATTGTTGCCAGCCAGAAGACAGAGCCATTCAGCAGAGCTCTCTCTAGAACATGGTTCTGATTCTGGCTTAGGTGGGGATAGAGCCTCTCTGGCCTCCTTAATCCTCTCTTATCAGCTATTATTACCTTAAATGTAAGAAATTACATGATACAGCACCTCAGAAATTTCCATCCAGGCTCTCCAAATAACACTGTAAAGACGTTCCTTTGTCACCCCACAGGATTTTAAGTTCTCTCATAATTTCCTTCCATTTTTCAAGCCTGAAATGTGCATCCCAGGTAATGCTTCTCCCTTGTTTACATGACTTTAAAACATCTAGTTCACAGACCTTGCTGATGTTAAGATCATCATTCTTGATCCACATGATCTCAGAGTTGGCCAAGCTGATGACTCAATCTACCTGCTTCGAGAACAGTTCATCCTAAGTCACCTGAGCAAAGTAGGAATAATCCTCTCTTTTTCTCCCTCCCCCTCTCTACAGAACATAGAACTCGGTTCCCTCCAGCTCTGTAATTTCTGGGCAGACACACGAGTGAGCCCACACCTAATTCAGCCCTGCATTCAGACCCACCCCTTATATGTTATGGTAGCAAGAGTATATAGAGAAAGAGTTGGTGAGCCACCCTCCCCTTGAATTGCAGCTTTTGTCGTCTCTTCTTGGCATGTAAAGTACTGCCTTGCATTCATGTGCTGCTCATGAGGGAGTAACCTGAGGCAGTCTGAGCGTAGGAAAATCTGTACATGTAGGAAAAGAAGTGGAGCTGCCTTCAGCAAGACAACCTTAGCTGACCCTCCTCCTTCCTTTACAGCTGGTGCTTCAGCTGGGATGGAGAAGAATGAGGGGACTGAGGCTCAGGCCAGATGTTGGCATCAGGCACACAGGAGTTGAACAGGTTTTCTCCATGCCTTCCTGCCAATGCACATTAATCCTGAACCACAGTGCCCTCTGTCATTCCAGCTCTTGATCCTTTCCCTTAATCCTTCTATTTATACCTTCTGAGCTGGAGTCTCCTTTCCTATGTGCCAGTTTTACACCAGTATAAATTCATGGATGTCTCTGGGTTTGTTACTGGCTCACTCTCACCCATAAAAGAAGAGAATTAGACTTATCACTTCTAGATACCAAATGGAATATCCCCTATCCCCTGGTTCTGCAAATACTCCTTTTATTCCTATTTTTCTTCAGTCTGTTCCAACACATAGCAGCCTGCTGTTATTCTGGTTCTGTACTCCCAAAATGTACCCCATGATGCTGCTGCCGAAGCTGTGTCAGGGACAGTGCATACCTGCAACTTCCTCCATGCCAAGTCAGTCTGGGATAAGCTCTTCCAGGGTCGTGTTCCTTGGCACCACCATCAGCCAGGAGATGTCTATCAGGAGCCTTTTATTTTTTTCACTGTCACCCCTCCACAGTCAGCCTGGCTAATGTAGACTGTCCTTAGGATTGTTTAGTGTTCCTCATAGTTCCATTGAGGAGAGCCAGTTAAGGATTTGGACCTTCCTGTTCTCCATACTGGCCAAATGGAGGAAAAGGCCAGGACTTGTCTTGCCTAGAGCTGAAATCTAAAGGCAGCATGATATGTTCTTAATAAAGCAGTGATTATATGAATCACAGTAGCAAAATGTTCTTGCAGAGCACAGGCCCCACTCCCTGACTTAAGCATCCAAGGGCAGCTGTCCATCATTCCAGAGGAGGGATTCGCCTTGGACAGGGGTTAGTGTATAGCCCCCTGTGTTACAGAGGAGTAGCTACAGTTCCAGAGTCTCTTTTAATGAAGATACTTGTGGCTGTTTATTGGACAAAAGTAAATTCCAACTGGCCCATATAACAAACGAAACTCAACTACAAAAATGTAATGATATTTATTCAGCCAGCTGCCAGCAAACTCACATGCACTATGAGTCATTCCAGATGTGGATAAAAACAAAGTCTGTCTGTGAAAGTAAGTTTCCTGATCCCGAGGAGACTTGGTTTGGGAGAAGAGCTGAGCGCTGACTTCAGCTCTACTCAGAAGAATAGACTGGTTCTTCTGCAAAGGGGGAGGGGGAGACCAAAAGCCATTATTTATTCCTGAAAAGAAAGGAGCTGGGAAATAAAAAATCTACTATACAGCTAGACATACGTATTTTAAAGAGAAGGATGCTTTGGAAGACTTTGGTGCTGCTGCTGTTCTATTACAGTGCTCATGCCACTGTGACCCACAGATGGAGCAGAGGTAAGATTTAAACCTGAAAAACTATTAAGAGAAAAAATTTGAGTTGTAGATTTGGTCTGAAATTATGTTGCATTATACATTTATATATATATATATGTATGTATGTATATATATATACATACACAATTATACAATTTTTCCCTGCCTCTGGAATTTTTTTCTCCGTTAAACAGGTCAGCTAAAAATATATAGATAAATAGAAAAATGCACTTGAATAAGTGCAAAAAGGTAAAATTAAATTTGTGTTCTATTATAATAAAAATATATAAAATATCCCAAGAACGAGAATTACATTCTTGCACTTTTTCCTTTCTCTCTTCTTTCTGATTTTTCTCCTGAATTTACAAAAAATATGGTATGAAACCTTAAAGTGAAAGCCTGTGCAGTCACAGCTGGCATAATTTGCTCTAGCAGGATGACACCTGGTAATAGTAAAGAAAAGAATGCCTAGATCGTGCAAGGTGCCTGGGAATGCTGCTACCCTGCCCTGGCAGAGGAGAACAGATAACACAGAGAAAGTGACCTCATGTGTTATCAGGCTTTAGCTGCCAATGTGACAATACACAGCCGTGACATATGTGTATTCAGGTGTGTGACAGCAGCATATGGAATGTTTGGGGACTATTGGATTGCACAGGAGATGCTTGCTTCAAAGCTAGTAATGATGCCCTTTCCCTTTTTTAGTTTTATTCTCTCCTCTGGTATTTGGCATGGGTTCAGTGGCTGCTGGAAGTGGAGGAAGGAAACACCTCCCAGAAGACTTATTTGGTTCTGATATTGAGATTCACAGATGTTTAAAGGAACTGCTAAAAGCTTAAAGGTCTGCTAAAAAAACAGAGCATTCAAATGCCTCCCTCCTTACTCCAGTCTCCCATGTCTTCCTCATCACAGCTGGTACCATTCTAGTCTGCCAGTTGGGTTTGGGCTTTGGTTTGTAGGAGAGGGAATGGTTGAGGGAATTAATGGAGAGCTACACAATCCTGCTCAGGCTGTATGAATGCTTATTTTTTCCTTACAGTGCTTAATTGTTCTTCACAGAAATCCCTGTTAGTGGGAGCTCACTGGCAGGGCATTGACCTGGGACTCACCAAGGCAGGTTCTTTCCACAAGTTTTTCTTCAGACTCTTGGCTGATATTGCATGAGTCATTGTACCTGCACGTGCCTTACTTTTCTCTTCTGGTATGAGACAGGAAACAACACCAATTTTCATCATAAGATCCTGTAATTCTGTAGGTAAGAATTTGTCATTCCAGGGATGACACAAAAATGTGAAAAAATCAGAACTAGATCTGATTTAAAAAAATATATATATATAGATATGATATATTAAAAAAAAAACCCACAAGCCCACCCTTTGGAATAATGATGTCACCTTGCCTAAGAAATGGAAAAAAAAATTAGAAAAGAAAAGGGAGTTCATTTTCATGGAATAATCACTATGCAATTTAAGGATGTTTTTCACTTTTGCTAACACACTTATTTTAATTAAACAACACCTCGACCCTAAAATGAATTAATGCAACTGTTAAAATCCAACTTTAATCAACATGAATATTTAAAGAAAAACATCAGAACTCTATTTTGCCTTTTGGGGAAGCAGGGTTTTTTCAAGCTGGAAGCTCTAGCACTTGTTGTTGGAGACTTCAGAGGGAAGAGAAGATTCATTCCCTGTTGTGATAAGTTCAGTTGTCACAAACAGTGTGTGCAGACATTTTCTGAGGGGGAAACCAGATTTCTTTTCCACATCTGCTGGGACTATTCTGCTCTAAAGATGTTTTAGAGGCATGACTCCTTCAGCAATGACTACTTCAGTGAATCTCCACTCCCCTGAACTATGTGTCAGCCCAGCCAAATCTGCAGTATCTAGAGAGGGCCCAAACACTGTCTTAATTTTTAAATTTCTTAGAAACGTAAGATAAAATTGGAGTACTGAGAAATGACACATTCTTCTGCACACTCAGAGCTCTTCCCTCCCTCCACAATTGACAACTGAGTCTTGTTTAGGTTAAACCTCAGTCATTTAAGTCTTATCCAAGTCCTGATCTGAGTTTTGCAGTGAAAAGGAAAGACAGATCAACATCTGGTCTGGTGGAAATGAAAGACAGATCTGTGTATCATCATGCTGACTTGTCATCCAGATTGTTTACAAAACAGTAGAGCAAAGACCTTGCTTTGATTGCCAGCAGTTGTTGTTTGTGATGGAAATGAGCAGTCAATATTGTATACAACAAGGTCTGGCTTTTACCATTTTTCCACTGGGAAGCACTGTGCAGCCTGGGATCCCCAACCCTTGTAACCAATCATTCAAACTTTGGCTCAAGAAAACCTCAGGCATGAGAAAAGATGAACACACTTGTGCTGACTGGTGAGTGGGATCTCCAGACTGCCACCTCCCTTTTCCCTTTGCTTAGAAGCATCAATGAGTGGGGAAAAAAGAAATGCATTTCTGTCAGGAAAACAGAGTGCTTTATTTTTTCCTTTTTCTTTTTAAACTGCCTCAGCCCTTTGCATTAAAAATCTTACACACACTCCTCAGCCTGCTTTGATTGAGTTGTGAACACTGGTCCAAAAATCACAGGCAAAGCTTGGTCTTTAGGATGGGTGTGTTTAGAATAATAAAGAAAAGATCCTGAGTGATGATGAAATAATTTTCTTGTCATCACCTCAAGTTTCCTAGAGCCTCTTGTAGGCTTAGCTGCATGGAATTACCCTCTCAGATTTTGTGAAGCTCCTGTCTAGGGAAAAAGCATAATGAAAAAAGGTAATTAAAAGTCTCTACTGACTAAGTATTATTCCCTGTGCAATGGCAGAGGTGAGGTCGTATAAATTCTTCTAGTTCCAAAGAAGAATTCCAGTTCCTAAGAAATGTTTCTTCTGAAGAAACCAAGGAAAAAATCCTGGGGTTTGACAACAAAAATAAGCAAAACACCTCCTCCATGAAGCTATGGCAACCAGAGACAGTGTCAGTGCTTGCCAGTTGCTTCCATCAAACTTCTTTGAGAAGTACCAATCCACTGGAGAGCAGAAGCGAGCCTTATGAGTATTACAAGAATTGTCTGTTCCCTGAGGAGAAACCCTAAGGCAATCCTTATTAGCACATCTCAGCTGGCTGGAGTTTATTTGCTGTAAAGGCTGCCTGATTCTAATAAATGGGACACACAAACAGTAGCATTCTTGCTGTGTGGTTACTCAGGGAGGAAAGATGCAGATTTCTTATGGCTGTGGCTTTTGGACAGTGCAGAAGCAGCTGCAAGGGTAAGTTCACCCCTCAGTGGAGGCTGGGAAAGGAGATGTTGAAAGACATAAAATAAAAGGGTAAAATGCTTTTCACCCATCAGGGAGAAAAGGATATATCAGCTCCACAGAGGTTTCATGCTTTTGGGGACTTTTTGTGCTGCTCCTTCCAGACCTCAAAAGCAGCATTACAGTCCCATCCAGATCTATCCAGTCCGCGTGCCTTATTTTCTACCCAGTCTCTAATGGCTGGTGAAAGTCAAATGGTTGTTTGAGAGCACCAGGGGAAGAGTTTGCTCTCCTTAAAGGTTTTCTGCAGAAGGAATTGCTTGAACAAACAAAAGGTCCATCCTCCTTGATTTCCCCACAATATTGCAAACTCTTTTTTTTTTTTTTAATTTGCTCTAGGGTTGTGGTAGCTCAGTTTGTGAGTTTGATGGAGCAGCTGCTACCTGAGCAACTTTTGCCTGCTACTTCTGCTTGTGGGCTTAGCAGGAGTGGGCTGGCAGCTGTCCTGTGCCAGGAGAGGGAAGACTGTGTAGAAGAGAGCAAGAGACTGGTTGTTGCTGGAAAGCCAGCCAGCACTTTTGTAAGGAAGCAGTGTTTAATACATTCTAATCTCTGCACTCATTTGGTTGGAGGTGATCTCTGCTGTGTGTGCAAAGATTGAGTGCCCCAGCAATTAGAGCATGCCCTTCATCCCCACTCCTTTTCATCTTATTTCCCTGTCTTCCCTGCTGCATCTCATATTGCATCCCTACAGCCAGGCACTCCCTCCTTGAGCAGCTTCTGAGGTTCCACCACCGACAGTAACCCTTGTTGGACATTTTTGGCTTGGAGAGCATGAGCCAAGGGAATGTGGCCTGAACACAGGCTGTAATTGCAACACAAATGGTCAAACACATACACATTTATGTACCCAGTTCTCCTTCAGTAAACCAGGTTATGGTCTGGGTTATTTGATACGTGACAAGGTTTCCAGAGATCTGGTCCAAGTGTAAAAAGAAGTTACATCATCTGGACCAGCTACCAGAAATTTTTAAATGGTAACATCTATCCAACTTCCTTTAAATTCTATAAAGACATTGTTATCCAATTCTTAAAATGTGCAGTGTAAATGAAAGATGTGAAATGAAAGCTATGAAACAGCACCAGCTCTGTCTAAGCCTGCCTGCGTAAAGAGCATTACTTCTTGTGAGAAAAATGCAATATTTCCCTTTTCTCTGGCTCTCATGTGATCACTTGGAAAACTGCCTCAATTGCCCCAACTTCCCTGCTTGTTGGGCCCATTCCAATGACCTCACTGGAGCTGCAAAAGGTGTGATCAATCTGCTGCAAAAGTTTTTCCCACCTGCCTGAGTCTGTTCCATGAGTCTGCCCAGTTCCTGGGAATGCAGGTTTGTGGGCTGGAGTCCCCTGACACAAATTATTTCTGCACCAAATATTGCAACTCTATCTGTAAGGAGATGAAGGCACTTCCAGAAGAAGGTCGGGAAAGGGATTCCTTATTAGTACAGATGCAAAGGTAACTGGAATACCACAGTCTCTGAATGGATTTTAACCATGGTAGGATAAATATCCAATAGGGTAGGGCTGTGATTGTAATCAAAATCCATTCTAGCATGTCCTGATTCTCCAAATGCTCCTTTAGGCCCAGACTTAATTAATTTAACCTGCATGGAGTATGATCCCTGAATCAGAATTCACAGTGGCTGCCTGAACCTGAAAGACATGCAAAGGATTCTTATTAAAAAAAAAAAAAAATCAAGGCTTCTAATCTTTTCTAGGGCAATGATGCTAAACTGTGGTGAGATCAGAGGGAAGATAGATTATGGAAGTTTCCACATTTTATTTTAAATCACAGATGGATTTTGTACTCTGTGAAAGCAGTCATGCTGTTAGGAAGGAAGGATCTAAGTGATTCTGAGACTTCATTCACCACAGGAAGCAGCCAAAAAATGGCTAAATCTTACTGCTCACACAGCTATAGAGTTAAAAAGACAGAGAAACTAGACAATTTTGAGGAAACCTGAGTAAACAACAAGAGGAAGATGCGTGAAGTAAAGCTGTTTTCTCTTTGTTATGTGCTAGACTAAATGAGAACTGTTTGCTTGAAAATGGCACCTGTAGAATCTTTCTGGTGATGCCAGTTCCATCCCAGTACTGAGGACTGGCAAGTCAGTAAGGTATTTGCTGTCACTTTGGTCATCTTTTTCATAATTCCTGCAGGCTGTAGTGTCACATCTATTTGCCTCCGTTCCAGGTATGGAACTGTCCTGGGATCTGGATCAGTTTGCACAAAGGTCCTCCTGTCCCAGCCAGAGTTCATCTGGGAAGCACCTCCTGCCCTTTAAGTGTCTCTTTCCACTTTCACCTGGAAATAGCTCCCTTCACCCCCCTCTAACCACCATCTCACTGCTCCTAGTGCCTGTTGATCAGCCAGTGTTCTCTTCCATAGGTGAAGCAGCTCTGTAATGAATGAAATAAACTCATGTAAAACACTGTGAGTCCCCCCCTGGTTACCTTATACTCAACTGTTGGGCCCAGAGACCTCAATGGTACCTGGCATTATGCAAACACACAGCATAAAAAATAATCTGTCCTTCTCCAGAGAACTTTCAGTGTAATTAAGGAGAGGAAATATTAGCATCCTTTTTCATCATGAGGTACAGAGTCATTAAATCCCTTGCCCCAAATCTCTTCAGGATGACTGTGTGAGTGTAGTCCTGTGCATTGTTAATAGCTGTGATTTATTTATTTATTTATTTTTAATTCTGTTTCTGAAGCATAAAGTGCTTTTCTCGTTTTCTCGGGGTAGACCACACCAAATTCAGCAGGAGTGTAATGGCTTCTCACGCAGAAAGAAATCCCGTCAGAGGCACTGAATAGTACAATCTAATTAAAAGGGAAGTCAGCAGGCCTTAATGAACATCATCAGGCTGCAGAGGCTCTGATTATTCGGACAGTGACATGCAAGATGTAAATTGCTGAGGTGAAGAGCTGAGTGGGGCAGCAATTCACTTCGCACGCAGTGCTTGTGCCTGGGTTCAAGGCAAGGCAGGACCCACAGGGTCCTGGTGCTGGACCCTGGAGGTGCTGGACCCACAGGGCAGGACCCTGGGTGCTGGAGGACAAATTGGAGATTGCCTGTAGGCACAGCCAGGGCTCTGTGAATCTCCCTGCACCCCGGTGGTTCTGCCGCGGGGAGCTGAGTCCGTCCAAGATGAAGAGAAGCCAGCTGGGTACATGGACCTGGCTGCAGCAAAACAGGGAGCTGTGCCAGTCTCTTGGCTTGAAGGGGGCAAAGCAGCCTGCCCCTGCTTTAACTTTAAAAGCACTTAAATGTGCAAACCAGCACAACAAAAGTCAGCAATACTTTTTCTGCTCTCAGGAGTGAGGCCACAATTCGTTATCTTGAATCTGGTTTCCTATAGTAACTTGATTTTTAAAATCTTCCAGCCTGAATGAGTTATTTGTTGTTTTACAGCAAAATGGCACTGGCATGGGTGAAGGTGATGCAGGTCAGCTGTACAGAGAGCTGGTGCTGGGAAGCAGAGGGGGAAATGTATCAAAGCATCATTAAAAGGGAAAAAAAAGGCAACTTGAAAATAAGCTGCAAATGACACTTGTTTTTTAACACAAACAAAAAACCCCAAGGGACTGTCATCTGTGAGATATTCTCTCTCACTGGAAGGAAAGAAAGTCAAGAAAGGGATCCTGTATGTCTATTGTCCCTGTGTCTCCCATTACACCCAAATCCTGTTTAATTTGGCTGTTGCTATGGCACTTTATGATATATCCCCTACAGCATACTTGCTCATTCAGAGACATTAAACCAGCCCAGCTCTGCACCACAAGCTGTTGTGTTTCCATGCTTACTCAGTGACCAAGCCTCAGCCAGTAACTCATTTTACCCTCCCTGAGATGCTCCAGGGTGCAGCAATAACCTGTCTCCACTTCTCCTGCTACCACAGTGCTTGTGAGAGCACAAGCTCAGTGCTGGGCTGGAGGCTGAGAATGTGAGGAGGAGAGAAGCAAAGTTAAATAAGCTCCACTACTCCCAATTTCCACAAACATTCCTTTCCTCTGGTGAAAGCATATGTGAGGCCTTTCCTGGCCCACTTTGCTGGTTAGGTTTGGCAAGCCCCCAGTTCCCCTGAGAGCAGCCTGCATACCACTCATCCTCTGGAAATTCCTCCCTAGCCGCAGGGAAACAGGTCACCAGCCAGGAGCCTGACTCCAAACCACTGAGTCTCTCTCTCTGCTCAGGAGGAGCCAGGTGGGTAGCTGGAAAAAGATGCTGAGAAAGGGAAAAATAAGATGTTCAGTGCTCAGAGGTTATTTGGGAGGAAATGGGACAGTGGAAGGACAATGCTGTGCTCCAGTCTCATGTTGGAGACCCAAATTCACGAGGTCTTCTGTGACACCTGCCTGGCCCCCTCACCCCCTGGCACAGCACAGGGGAAGCAGAACACTTCAGATAGGTTTTGCCTAATTGTGAAGAGAGTAAACTGCACTGGGCTGGATGTGGATATCTGCTGCAAGCCAGAATATCAGGATTTAATCATCTCCATCCATTTGGCAGGTGGTGATATGCCACAAAAGGACTTGATGCTTCTAAACTCTTCTCTGTCTTGGGAAGAGTAGAGACTTTCCAATCTGGCAGGGGTAATTTGAGCCACAAAGAGGGAGACAGAGACAAAGGCAAAGGACAGATATACTGAGAAACAATAGGGGAAAAAGCTGGAGGTAAAAATGAAAGTGGTCTGAAGGAGAGGAAAAACGAAGATAAAGGAAAGGTGCAGAGAGAGAGAAAATGTATAAATATGGATGGGAAATAGTAATGTGCCCATCCAGTCAAGATTAGATTAGCACTGTCTCCCTTGTCAGCATGGTATGCATCCCCATTTGAACCCACACTTCAGCAGATGTCCATCTGTCACAGCTGGTCTTCATCTTACCCATCTGCCTCTCAGGCTCTTGGAATGGTTGCTCTTCTTTGGAGCTGGCACTGCCTTTTTCTCATGTAAGCAGGACTCAAGTTTACTCCTAGTCCCCAACAGCCTCTCATCCTACCAGGATGTTGAGAGCTTCTAATCTGGGCAATTGACCTCTAGTCACAGTATAAAAATGAAAGTTACTGCTACTGAATCATCAGTGTGTCAGGATATCTTCACTCTTTTAACCCCTCCCTTTGATCTTCTAAACTGCGTAGGTATGCAGAAAGACTCTTGCCACTGCCCAAGAAACAGCCCATTTTATTCCACAGAAGTTGCAAGAAACTTGCAGTTTTACAGGACTATGGAGCTACAGCATTTCCCATTAACATCAGTCATAAGAAACAGAGCCACAACTGCCCAAGTACCTGTATCTCCCTATCAGTCCCTGGAGGAATGGATCAGGTTTTGAAAGCCCTCAGTTTCCTCCTTGGTTTTCATAATGCTCACAGCCATTACATTACTTTTTTGTTTATGCTTGGCTCTAAAGAAACACAAAGTGTTTATTGAATTTATTTATTAAGCACAGATTTTATATCTCAAGGAACTGTTCATGTCTTAAGCCCCCTTTTAAAATAAAAGAAATTTAAAACATGCTTCATTTTTTATTTACTGTAATTATTCATGGCTTGGCACTGAACAAACTCCATTTCCAGTTAAACACTACTCACGGACCTCATAATATAGTACAGCATGTGTTGAATGAAACCATCCATTTTTCATAGTTGCAGCAACTTCTGTTTTCCTGGATTACCCTGCCAATTTGGCAGAAGGTTTTGGAAGGTAATAGCCTAATGATAAAAATGTATGCACTACTTGTTCTGTTGCTTTCTACTGCCAGTCTCTTTAATAGACAGAACTAAGTACTTGACTTGTACTTAGCAAACATAAAGCTCAGTTGGGTCCTTACAAAGAAATTAGGATAAAAAAGCATCCAAACATTTCTCTACACTCAGCTGTCCCTAGCAGGAATCGGATACAATGAGCAAAAATCAGATCTATCAGCCCCAGATAGGCCCAAGTGGCAGGGGGCACTGTGTGGCTGCCCTCTTGGGCTCTCCAGAAGAAGGAGGATGGTGATGTGGCCCTGTTGACACACAGCACGTCTGGGAAAAGCCAGGGTGAAATGAATGGGCAGCACAGCGTCCGATCTCTCCCTAAAACTATCCTACTGCGCTGAGGGAAGACTGCAGGCACTTGGCTGGGGCCTGGGCAATGCTGCATATTAAGGATGGAGGGAATCCTGCAGGAAGGCAGAGAGGGGGATGGAGATGTTTAGCAATGGGGCTGAGGAAGATGGGGCAGTCACACAGACTGGTGAGTAGTGTTCCTGTGGTGCTATATTTTGCATGTTCACAGCAGGGGAGTGCTGTGGGCTTCAGCTGATGAAGTCTGGTTTTGAAGAATCTGCCTGGTAAATACCTGAGTGTTAGGGATACCATAACAAATTGTATTTCCCTAGAAAGACACTCCTTTTCTAGCCAGAAGCTGCTGGACACTTGCTGGGAATTTCTGGATACCCTTCAAACCCTGAATGACTAACTGCATGTGCCATAGCCCATCAATCCGTCATGTACCCCGTCATGTCAGCCCCACTCCCTGTGAGTGCTGCTCACAGCCAGTGTGGTCCAGCCAGAGTGAATGCCAGAGCTGAACAACATATGCACTTAGATCCTCCAAAGGAACAGAGAGGGCCTCTGAAGTAAAATATCACCATCAAGGCAAAGAGCTCCGTTTCTACTTGCACAAATTTTGCAGTGTAACCAACTCGTCACGAGTCTTAAATACTTTATACCCTCCCTTTCTATTTTCTTGATCAAAGATGGAAATGTGTGTCATGCCCAGCTGGTTTTCACACCCATCTATGATGTTCCCCCAGGAGCTTTTCCCTCCTGGTCGAATTCATGCAAGAATTCCTACCAAGATGCATTCCTGCATTCCTACCAAGATGCAAGCTGTCAGAGAAGCAGGTGTATCCTCCCTGATGCCTCTGCACATGAATGCTGCTGGACCCAAGACTGGACCTCAGCACCCACTGGATGTCTGCCCACTGAGGTGGGAAAGAGTCCCAGTGCTTCTCATTGCAATTCCAGCTGGGAGCAACTGCTGGAACATACTGTGGTTTACTGAGCAGTTCTCAAAGCCCAATGCACTTCCCTATGGATGCTTCTGCTGACAAATTAATGCATGTATTATTTAGGCAAAGTTATAAATCACCTTCTGAGCGTTCCTTTCACAACAAATTGGCGTGCTCGTGGCAGCCTGTCTCTGGAACCCCATGCAATGGTTAACAGCTACTAATCCAAGGAGCTCAGCCATGACAAGCTAGTTTTCATTCTGCTTCATCCATCCTTAATCCTCAGCACTCAGAGGTCAAAGCAGAACTTAAAGATTATTTGGGCTATCATTTGGAATTATAAATAGGGAGACAAGTAGTCCCTGCCTTATTTTATGGCCATACTAAATGTCGATCTACCCCTACAAATGACTAGTGTGTTCCAGTACCTCAGACAATGACTACCCCAGCTTGACAAAAGGAGATCATATGAAGATGATATAAAATGGGTATCAATCACATACTCATAACCAGGTGATGTCTATAAGCTTACCTGGGAGAACGCCACCAGATCTGCCATGCAGATATATCACATGCTGGAGTCCAGCTTTGGCAAGGAGTGATTCTGTAGGCCAAAGCAGCAGACAGAAAGCTGACAAGAAGATTTTTATCTAGCAGGCTGTAACTCACATGCCAGCAAAACCTTTCTAAGTAAGCTCATTTCAATATGAAAGCTTCAGAGTCTCTGAACTAGTAAGAGGAAAGCCCAAACAACAGGATGAGATTTATGATGAGCATCACAGCATATTACCTGAAGTGCTTCTCCACAGTACTAATGCCTTCCCTCACAGTCCTCACACAGAATTAAACCAAAGAACCGACTCCCAGCTGGTTTCTGTCAGCAGCATGCTAGAGGATTTCACTGGAAATCAGGCCTTCCGCCCTTTCTCTAAATTTGTTCATCCTAAATTTAGACCATTAGGTCATTTTTTCCTTAAATATTTACTTACATTATTTTCCCACAAGCCAAAATCTACTTTACAAGTTCAGCTCAAATGGCTGCAGAAGAGGGTGCATGTTAAGGAACAAGAGCACTGAGTCAAATACATGTGACAAATTGGCAGGGTCCTCTTGGGCTGGGAGCCACTGGGAGATGGCACATGTAGGGGTAGGAACTGCAGCAGTGAAAGAGGTTGAGTTCTGAATTTCCATCAACTTCAGGCACAGCTGTCGGCATTTTGTGCCTTTCAGGTCTCTCTCCTCAGAAAACAGGATATTTGGGTTATTCTGTTGGCTGTAAGATTTCTGTAACCCTGACTCTACCTTTCTTGTCTTCTCTGTGATCCCAAGTATGTCTTTCACAGCACAGGGTTCTCTGTGACCTGGCTGCCAGCAGAGCAGCATCACAGGGCTGGTGGTGCCAGTTCAGGTCATCTGAGGATCTCACCCACAGTGCCCAGCAGCCTTTAACAATTTGCAGCATTCCAGGTTTTGCCAAGACTTTCTGTATTTAATGGTGAATCCAGTTGTACGTCAGTCTCAGCTTTATTTCAGCAGATTGTGAAACCTGAAAGATCTAGAAACAGCCAGGTTTTAGGAGAATATGAAATAACAGTGAAGACTGGAAAAATGTCAGCTTTGTAAAATGGAAATCCCATATGTGTGTTTGTGAAATGGAGATGCAGCTATAAGCACAATCCATTTTACATTCATCCTTTCTATTTCTTTGCTATGTTTATGGCAATATCACAAAGACTGTCTTGGCCCAACGTTGCATCTGCACACATTGAAATCCACTGATTAGATTTAGTGGAGAATTATATTTAAGCTCCATTAATATTGTAATTTTATTTCCACACGGATGCAGACATTAACATAACGGGGCCCAGACATGCATGCAGGTGTGTACTTGACAGAACAGATGTCTTCCCGTGCCGATCCTCACTCACCTCTCCAGGAGAAACACGTTTCCCTTGACTCTCACCCAGGGATACAGCCCAGCTCTCCATCCTTCATGGTTTGCTCAGGTGGCAAAGCAGCTGTACCAGTCCAGTTCAGAGACAAACCCAAATCCATCTTCAGGTCTGAGTCCCTTTCTCAGACTCCTTATCTTTATCAACACTACTATAAATCACACAATGATTTGAAAAGGCACTGCCTCCAAAAATAACACATTTCTTACAAAAAGGACCCAGTATCCCCATTCTTTTTGTTTACTGGGCAAGGCTGATTTATACTCTTTCTCATCCAGCACATATTCATGTCATTAAGAAAACCACAGCAGGTGCACTGACATTTGGAGCTCAATGAACAGCTGGAAAGGCAGCTGGGGTTTCCCTGCTTTTGAAGAACAAGTGAAATCCCAGAGCAGAGGAAGCAGAAAACTGGTATTTTTGTATTCACTTCCTAACAATTTATTTCAATTTGGATGAGGATCTGAAGGAAAAGGGAAGACATTTCTGATTGTTTCTAGTTGGAGGGAGAAGAAATGATCAATCTAACGTTTATTCCTCCTCAGTTTTGAGCTGTGATATTCATACTTAGTGAGTATGAGGAATACCTTGTTGTTTCATGTGAGTGAGTAGTTCATATACGAATAAAATAATAATAGTTGTTAATCAGATCAGAGACTGCTCCTAGACCCACTGTCAGACACTTGAATTTATTTGCCAGTTGAAACCATTCATAGATGGCTTAAGTGAATAATTCCAGGGTCCCCAGCATTTCTGAGCTGTCATGTGATAATGAAATAAAATTCCGTACTACTCTCTGCTAGGTCTGTAGTTCAAACTGGACCTTTAATTCCTTCCTCTTCATCCAGTCTGAGAATAAATTTTACATATTCTTTCTGCCAGTTGAATTTCCTCTGTCAAAAGCTCAGTGGGGTGTAAGCATAGAAGGGGAAGAACTATTTGGCAGCTAATGATCCTGCAGCCAACCCTCACCTCTAGCAAGAGCAGTGACTACCCTTGTTGAGGTGGTCATCAACAAAACAGTGATCTTATTCATGTGGTGGTTAGATCAAGGGTATGAAGGCATGAGGAAGGGCTTCTGCTCTTCCTCCCGGGCCTGATGTCCATCCTTAAGTCATCTGAGGACTTGAATCATCACCAGATACACTAAGAACAGTCAGAGAACAACTGCACTGGGAGTTTCTCACACGTAGAAATGCTGCTGGCATAGCAGATGTGTTGTGAAGTGAGGCAGCTAAAATCTACCACTGTTTGGTTTTTTTTTTGTTTGCTTTCCCCCTTCATTCACGACCAGGCAGATTCCTGGCTTAGCTCCCTGTTTGGCCACACAAAGTGGTGTTGGTGTCAGCACAAAGGGAAGGAAGGAGTGCCGGGCAGGAGAGCCGGGCTGCCCCTTGCAGCTACAGCTCCATTAGGTCAGACTCAGCACAGCCCTCGCCAAGCAGCCACCTTGTCTGCCAAGACACAAAGGAAACCCAACCATTCTTCACTACTGAATGAATACCTTTTCTCTGTGCCCAGTGACTCAGCTGTGAGGAAATACATGCCTGGGACGTGGTGCAAGGCTTGAGCCCACCGCTTTGGGCTCTGTAATGTTACTATGAAAAGGCAGAGAACTGGTGACAGTGATGTGGTGTTGAAGGGCTTTCCTTTCAGAGCAGCAGTAGCACCATGCAGGAAGCTCTGGGAGCTGCTATAGTTCTGCCTTTTCCTATGAAGCAGAGCTCTGATTTCCCTTGCTCTCTCTCCATTGCTCAGCAGCAGAGGCAGCTGCTTCACTCTGCTCCTCGGGTGCTTCCCCACTGCTCAGCACCAAAACACAAACACATAGCTGTTTTGATTCCTCCCTTCCCTCACTCACTCCCTTCTCTGCTGCCTCCTGGGAGAAATGGAAGTAGATTGGAATTTTGTTATATCCCTTCACTTGTTGATTTGTAAGAATCAATTTCAAATATGTTTAATTAAGACTGCTTGATGTCTTTTCCTTGGATAAGGGCCATGTGAGCAATGCAGATAGGGAAGGAGAGGTGGCTCTGCAATGAAGACAGGAATATAAAGTACTGGTCCATTTCCCAAGTCTGCCTGACATTAACTGTGCTACCACAATTATTTATTGGCTATGTGTTAAACCTGTGGAGCAGGTTGATATTTCTTTTCTTTGTTGCTGGCCTTCACTTATACAGTTTTTGCCGTAGCCTACCCCCAGTCTGTGGTAATATGACAGCAAACCGAAAGATAAGATAGTATATTCTACTTCTTCTTTCCTTCAGTTTCTCTGTGTGTATTTTTTCTCTTCACACCTTCTGCAGCAACTTTACTCCAGCATAATAAAGGCCTCTTCTGGCTGACTGCAATGTTTTTTTATGAGCATAAATAATTCCAGGTGGGGACCCCCTCCTTATCACACCAAGGGAAGAATAAATAACACAGTATACATTTTCAGGCTGGGAATAGGTGAAAATGCTGCATAATGGAAATTCCATATGAGAGAATAAATTCTCAGACCATTTTAGCTGGTTGGTGCTAGTGATGTCTTTGAAACCATTTCACTTAAGTCATAAATGTAAATATCCTCCACCTCTCACAAACACAGGCTCAGCTGAACCATTTTCTTCTCTAGCAATATACATTCCTGCAAGCATAATGGCTTTTTGGTCTTTCTAATACACCTTTACATTTCTTACTTGTGCCTAGTAGCTAGACAGGCTATTACCACTCTAGTTTTTTGTATGGAAACTCTGTTGCACATTAATCTAACCTCACACATCTCAGGTCATTTATGAAGTGCACAAGTTTATGTGGGAATGGGTTCTGTTTTATGCAGCTGAGACACCCTTTCAGAATGTGTTTGTTCCTTAAAAAGGAGATAAATTAGTAAAAACTAACTTACTTTGAAAAAAGCTGGTTATGTGTTGCACTACAGAACTGAATATCTGCTATTAATTTTAAGTGTTTTAAACTGATTTTTTTCCTAAGAACAGTATTGCCTGTTGCAAACTTTTGTGGGGTGATCTACTTCTTACATCCTTATTGACAAAACTTTTTGAGACAAAGCTTTTCTTTTCCTTTAACCATTTTTTTAAAGTAACTAAAGATAATGATAATGTCCACTCCCGCTTTTAGTCAACAGTCAGGAATTAAGTTTAGCCTTAGGAGCTAAAAAAGCAAGGATATGAACTGAGAGTAAAAAGAGGCAAATTCTCTCAGTAGCTGCTTTTCAACATGTGCTAATTCATGTTGTTTTGTAATTAAAATGTTTTCTCCATCTTGCTGCTGTGTTCTCCTAAGGGACATTGTGATTTAATCTCCCAGTAATGCACTGCACTTGTTGTCATGGAAGCTACTTGTGTGAATAACTGCAAATCCAGGCACAAGTTTCGGATGCTAGGCTATAGCACTGCAGCATTTTTCTCTTGTCTTTCTAGGATTTTGTGTGTTTCCCTTATTTTATTCCTCTTATTCTTCCTCTGGCTCCCCACTCTTTCAATTTCTCCTGCGTTAGGACAAAGTGTTCAATCATTTCTAATATTGCAGTTTTGATATAAAAGAGCCAAAAGTCAGGAAATGTAGCCAAAGCTCATGTTCTGCCCTGTGTACAGCTGCAGGCCCAGGACAGTACAAACACCTTGCAGATGGTGAAGATGCATCCTTCTGGGGATGAGCCAAGGGCAGGACAAGGAGTAAAATGCATAAAACGCATTAGTCCTTTAATAATACTGCCCTTTTTGTGGTTTACATTACCACTTTCACTGCCCAACACACCTCTCATAGGTCAATATCCCCCCACCCTGGAGTAAATGATGCTTTTGGCACCACTGGAGAATGGTAAAGACACGTTTTTCAAAGGGTATTTCCAAGTTAGCCTGAGGCAGCAAATAGGGAATAGTGAATTGTTACTCCAGCAATGAGGTAACTCAGCTTGGACTCACCAAAGCATCATTTGACAGAAATAAAACGCTTTATGCATAAAAGATACTTCTGGTCTGTGTGCAAGCCCTCAGAAGTAAGGTTATCAAAGAGAACCATGAAACAAAAGCTTTTTTCAAGTGTTTGCAACCTTTGACACTCATGTCCTCTTCTCTTCTGCACAGCATGGTCATGGAGAGCTCAAACCACTGCTTCCCATAAAGAGTTATAGACACAGAATGGGTTGGAAGGGACCACAGTGGATCACCTGGTCCCACCTCCCTGTTCAAGCAGGGTCATCCCAGAGGCAGGATATCCCCAAGGCACAGGATTGTGTTCAGACGATTCTTAAATATCTCCAGTGAGGGAGACTCCGCAACCCCTCTGGACAATCTGTTCCAGTGTGCAGTCACCCACACAATAAAGAATCCTCTTGTGAGCATTTCAGGCATTTGCCCTAAAATCCAAAACAACAGCTTCTAGAAACTGCAACAAAATAGATTCAGGCAGCCTGGACCACTCATCATTTTTGCATATTGTTAATTCTAATGGCTACTGTTTCTGCCTATACAATCACTTTGTGGACAGTGCTGAGTTTGCTTTCTTTGGCAAAAACTTTCATCCACCTTGAAGAATCAAATCCTTCTTGTTCCTCTGCTCCTCCATAAAAGGGGTCCTACTGAAGCAATGAGATAACTCTTTTTCATGCCTCTGACGGCAATCAAAATAATTCCTTTGAGTCATAACCCCAATTAAACTGTTCATGTCCTAGAGCCCTGGGGAGCTGTACTTGCTTTGGAGCAATGGTCCATACAGGGGCCAAATTGTGCTTCATACCTTTTCATAGGGGAAGAAAAGGGCATTGATGATGCACAGATAACTGAGAACTCTTGCAGCTATGCTCTGTACTTATTGAGCAAACACATCACAGGAAGCAACTGGGAAATCACGAGCAGATGCATGAACTGGAAAGCAAAACTAAATATCTGTACCCTCACCAATGAAACTGCAGGGAAAACCTGGGAGAGGATCACAAATATTTACCACATGGCTAATGAAGTGCAGAAGATTCTGGCAGAGTTCTTAAGAGAGATGAAAACATCTATAAAATGAGGCTATTTTCAGCCTCAAATGTGATGTTATGTTTAAACCATAAAGATGCATGAGCTAAGTGGTTAGAAGCAGGTCAATGGGTTGGCAAATATGGCTTTCTTTTTGTTTAAGAACGTGGGTAGTCTGGAAGGAGAGTGGAATTGAGTCAACAGAGCCATAGGAGATGGGATGGGCTCCTGCTGCAAGCAGTGCAGAGAAGAGGGGTTTTTGCACCAAGTTTGACAGGCATTTTAGCAGGAGATGTGTGGGCTGCCTGAAATCTTCAGGCAGAGGCAGTGGTGCACTCCAGGGCACAGGATGAGGCCGTGCAGGGCCAGGCAGGGAGGCTCAGAGGGGGTGGCTGTGCTCAGACATGCTGCTCTCTCTGATCCACCGCCAGCCCTGAGCCCTGACTGGGCAGCAAGGCAGAACTCCCAAGGCCCCACTGGAGAAGGAGATTTGAAGATTTGGGTATTTGGAAGAGGATGAGCGTGGCAGTACAAAGATATATAATAGAAAATGTTTTCAGTAAGGGTAATGAAAACCTTGTGTTTCCTAACTTGTCTCCCCGAATAATAAGCTTTTTGTTACGTGACTGATCAGCCCTTACGACAGAAACACCCTTATCTACACTGGAGATGTCTTAACACACTTGTAAGAGAAATAAAAACAATGAATTGATAGGAGACTCTCCACCAACTTCAGAGATCCCTGGGCTGAGCTTTCTCTCTCAATACTAATTGGGGATCTCTGCTGCTTAGATGTTCATGGCTACTGCCATTGAAATGAATTGGCTGCAACATCAGCATAAAGTGATGCACATCACCTTGCATCTTCAATTGCTTGACAGCTTTACAGAGAAGTCCCTTGGGAAAGAAATTAGTGAAGAGTTCTAAACTCTTCTACTGTTCTTTATGTCCCCAGACAACTCATGTCAGAGATGGAAGTAAATGCAGGAAGAAGTAAAAGTCAGCAAAAAAGTTTCAAGTGGAATTTGCAATCACTAACTGCAGAAACTGACTGAAAATCTTTCTATATCTCAGCTATTGTGCTTAACTGACACGTGTGTTAAGTCAGTACAATGAAAATCAGAGTGCTTGCTCTAAATGCTCATACAGACTTGGAGGAACTCATGAATTCATGGAGAGGACTGTGGAAGGAGTGATGATGGAAGGATTTGACTACTGAGCAGGAAGAAAGAGAAAGGGAAGGACTGAATAAAATGCAGATCAGGAAAATCAGATAACCATGACAAATACAAATGAGCTCTGAAAGACTTTCTGAGTAGAATCCCTAAGAGCTGTAACAGACTTTAATATGTTTTGGGAATGAGATAATGAGACGAGGGAGTCAGTGCTGCGGGGGCTGGCATGCCTCTGATATGCATAAAAAGCCCCTTCTCAGGACAGAGCAGCCCAAGCCCTTGTCCCTTTGAATCTCCTAACCTAAGCCATGTTATCCTGGGAAGAGCAGGATAGTCAAACCCTGCTTGTTTCTGAGGTATGACCTGTGACTCAGCAAGTGGGCCAGTACTGAATCAATACCATGGCATTCATTTTTGTGTGAGTCCTTAGCTGAGGCTTTTCTGGGTGAGTGGTGTTGGGCTGAAGCTGGTGACTCCCAGCTCAGCTCCACGGTGGGAATCTGTGCTCGGATTGAAAGTTAAAAGCGATCAGTGTGATGACAAGAAGAATGACATCACTGAAGCAAGATGCCACAGACACTTTTCCCATGGCTCAAGGGGATATTTGAGATGTAAACCATCTGCATATGTAGAGGTACTCCGTGCTCTGAGGCTGTTTTCACCAAAAGGGCATCTAAAAGAGATAAAAATGAATAGTCATCATTCTGGACTGGATTTCTGCCAGCTGCTTAGTAATTAGAGTTTTAATTGCCCCATAATAAAAGTTTTAATTACTCAGCAATTAGTGCTTGAAGTTTCAAGTGCTTCACATGCACTCAATTGCATTCTGGAATTGTCAAGAGCAAAAAATGGAGTAGCTCCAGTGTGCCTCAGCAAAGCTCTGAGCAAGAGCGGGAAACATCAGGGATGGAGCAGCAGCAGCAAATGGGCACAGCTCCAATGCCAGTGGTCAGCCAGGCAAACACTCTCCCACAGCAGACCCTGCAGGCAGCTTGGGATCTCTCCCAAACTCCCTCCTCCTCTGCTGGGCCAGGCAAGCTGCTCAGGTGCTAAAGGCATGGTGCTGGGCTGGGGGAAGGCTGCTGCAGAGACCAAACCCTTTTCAACATCTCTGTTCTTTGCCTCGGTGCGTTCCCTCCTTTAGGCTTTTAGTCACACACCCGGAAAGCACTATCCCGTCATTTTAAACATCTTGATCTAAACTCACATGGGCGGGATAAGAGGCAGCCAGCTCCGGAGGTATCTTATCAAAATGCCATACTCATGCTATCTACTATATCTATCTCCAGTAGGTTTACTGCAATTCAACAAAATATTTTACTTATTCCTTAGCTAATTTAAGGCCAAAATACCCTTTGTTGTGTCAAGTATGAATTGCTTCATACCTAGCATTATCCCGATTCATTTCCATATGCTGCATAATAAAGGTCCTGAGGGTCTGGTTTCTCTCTTCTTGATTTACTAGAATTTAAATATCATTAACAAGCCGAACTATAACAAAGCCAACAGTTGCCAATGGTGCAGCAAACAGGGCTGCATTTAGGGTACAGAGCCTGGAAGAAACTGCATATTTATGATCTGCTTGGGTAACCAAAGAGGCAAATTGTCTGATGAACCATGTAGTCAGAGAGTAGGGAAAACTTTTCCATAAAATAATTACAGTTGCTCCAGCTTTTTTTTTTTTTTAATGCCCAGAAGAGAGAGCTTTAAATGATGTTCAGTTTTTTTACAGGCAGCATGCAAAGTCTATCACAAGAACTTTGGCAAAACTAGACAAAATGGATTTAGTAAAAATGCTTCATGGGAAAAAAATTCTGGTAGAGGAAGGGTGGGATGAAACTTTTCAGAAATTCAAAGTTAGCTTCATGTTCTATTAGATATTACTCATAATTCTAAAAAATCTTAATTTTGACAGGGGAATCATAATGTCTTTCAAAATGTGGGGCATTTGTTTCCTTTTTTTCTTACACTGGTTTCCAAGTTTATCTATTGGTAAACAGAGCTAAAGTTGAGAAATGAAGTTTACAGGAAACATACCAATAGTCACATAAGCACAGATTAAAAAAAACAACTCTTCCTATTCCTAAATATTTGAAATAAAATCCAACAAATTCAAATTATGATTACCCAAACATCAAAATCTAAATAAAATACAAATAATAATATACAACTAAAACACAAAACAGAATTTTTCCTTTCTGCTCTGAAAGTAATTTAGACCTTTGAAAAGTACATGGATGGTTAGTAACTTGGTTAATAACTCAAAGCATTTAGGTCTTCTCTAAAGCAGCATCAGATGTTTTCTATACTCCGGACTGTCCAGGTCACTGATTCCACAAATGCTCTACTCCACTGGGGTGCTAAGTTCAGGGACTGTACATATGTTTTCTGTCTCATTTCCCTGACACAAAGTCTGTAGTGCACTTCACAGTGGTGAACCAATACCTGATCATAGCAGGCTCTGTTTTTTCCAGTTATTACTGGAAAATACTGCAAAGTATTAAAGGCACAGTAAGCTGGGATTCACCTCACTGGATGTAGCTGTCTTGTCTAAGCTGGTAACAGGCTCAGTGAAGAGACACAGACATCTGGGTGAGTCACTCTTTCCAAGTGTAAATGCCTGGGACAGATGAGCTGATTACTCTCTGGTGGATCTGTCTCTAATAAATAAGGGGAGATCAACATTTAGACAACTGAAACCAGGAGAAATGCAGAGTCTCAGAAGCATGACAGTAGAAGAACGGACTGAAAAAGTAGGTTTTATTGAATGTCAGTATTGATTTCCCTTTTTTGATCCAGGAAAAGCACATGTATTTCAGACAATGTTGATGCTGCAATTATCCAATTCCTTTCACCTCTGAGGCTGCAGCTCAGAGCCTCAGGCTTGGATAGCAAAGCACTCTGTGTTAGGCACCCTATGGATCTAGGACAAACAGTTAACTCTGGTAGATCAGGGTCAAAGCAGTCCCTGCCACACATTTTATTTACAGCAAAATGTCGTACTGTACAGTAAGTCTTTGCAACTCAGGTTTTTACTTGACTCTACTATTGAAAAGTGCTTCTTCTTGTCAGTGTTTGGCACTTTATAGAACCTCTCTTTTCCCATTATTGTTTTCCAGCTATGCTTTTCCCAGCTGCTCAGCGATTCAAGAGGTCTTCAGCTGCTTTCCTCAACCCAGTGTTACAGAACTCGCTGGAAGATGTGGTCCTGCTTTATGAGGTTCAGTATATGCACCTTAAGCCTTAACCAAGACTGGGGGTACTGTCCATACTGGGGTGGGTTATTCATTATCTGGCTTCATGTCACTTTTAGTCATGCCAGCAGTAAACCCATGCCTGTGTGATAGTCCACCAGAAGGGTGGGAACATCTATATGTAGATATATACATGTATGACAAACTCAGATCTTTGAGCAAAGTGAAAACCAGAGTGAAAGGCTTTCCACTGAAAGCAACTTTCTCACAGAACAGTTGCATATAAACAACACAATGCATGTAGATTCTTTGGTCTGTGTCTCAGTCCACAATTATTAAAGCCACAAGTATTGCAAAGTAATCCCAAGGGCATGACTGTTTCTCTTCAGAGCAATCCATGTCCCTTCTTTCACAGCACAGCAATCTGTAAATCACATTCTGGTCATACGGTTAGTAAGGGAAAGTGGCCTGACTGAACAAGGTGTAGGGGTCAAATCTATCTAGCCCACATTTTTAGAAACTAGGATTGGATGTCCAAACAGGGGACATGGGCTTGGAAGTCACTGCTGTGCTCATTCAGACCTTGGCTATCCCTGGCAGCGTAAACAGCCTTTCCCAGCTGTGCTGCTGTCTCCACCTCTCTAATCCCCATGTGGCACCAGCAGCAGCCCATGCCAGTTTTGGACAACAGAAGACTGCCTGCTTTTTCCTTTTACTCTTTCCTTTCCCCTTAGCCTGTCTCTAGTTTTCCCAGGCAGGTAACACAGGAGTCCAATGCCAACACAGAAACTTTCTGGTCTTCCCCACATCCAGACAGTGCAATTGTCTCCATTTGACAAAAATTAAAGACCCAAGGCCATGTTGTTAATTCACATTTACTCTGTCTAGAGTCGCTTGGAGAAAATAAATAGCTTTCTGTATTCTGATTTTGTACCAGTTTCTTTTAGCTGAGCTTGACATTGACAAAGGTCAGAGGATCTCCATCAAAGATGAGGAGCTGGCTTCCCTGAGGAAGGCTGCTGAGTTTGACACCGTCTGCAATGAGATTATCCCCAAGAGCATCACGGAGATCCGCAGGCTGAGCAGCAGGCTGGCTTCCTACCCCAGGGTCCTCAAGAAAGAAGACTTTGAAAGGACAGTGCTGACCATGGTGTACACGGCCTACAGAGCTGCTCAGTCTCAGGGCCACCAGAAAGACACTTGGGCTGAATCCTTTGTCAATCTTTACAAAGCCCTGAAGAACGACCTGATGTTCCCACACAACAAACAGCCATCATAGTGGGAGAGGAGCAGCAGCTCAGCCGCCTGCGCTGGTTGATAATGGACACAAGGTAGCACGTCCACCACTTTATTCTGTAAAGAGTTTAATAGCCTGCTTCATGAAAGATTCTTTGTTTTCTGGCTCCCTCTTGTGGAATCCGCTTTCTAGTTCCATGTTAAGGGTGAAAAACGTCGTCAGCCCTGAGAATTCGATTTTTGGGCTGGCTTGGAGGCAGGTTCTGTGACAGGCAAAGAAAGGAGTCTGGTGTACACCCAGGCAGACCCTTGTTTCAGGCAAACCCTTGATTCATCCTGTGGGTTTCCTATAAACAATTCATAAATATACTGTGCTTATGCTCACATGCTGATGTGTAAGTGCTGGAGAGTGCTGCTTTCCTAGCTGGGGAAACAAGTTCATGTTTTGGCTGGCCAATAAGTGAATATTACACAGAGATGAAGGCCCTTTGTAAAAGGAAGAGGTTTCATAACTGCCAACCTTCAGAAATTATGCCACATATTATTCATTCCAAATGTTCTCCTAAATAAGTACTCTCTGATTCACTTCATTTGGCTGAGCCAGTGTTCAATTGCAATAACATTTGCAGAAGACAAAGGGCATTGTGAAGACCAGCAGCAAACAATGCCTGTGAACGTATTCCCTGCTTCCTGGAGCTGTCCTCCCAAACAGTCTGCAATGATTCTTTCATTATTTGCACATGACTTTGCTTCTGCTGCTTGTTTTTTTTTTGAAAGAAACATGTATTTGTCCTCAGTGGAATCCAAGGCAAGACAAAGGCCCTATTTAATTTAATAATGACACATTTTTCCTGGTTCTACCACTTGAACGTAGGTCATCTAAACCCATGTTTCAGAATCCCCCTGAGGTGAGGGAGGAAGGTGCATTAAAACATACCTGGTGCTGAATTTAGCACTGTGACTCTATTTTTTTATAGTAAATTGTATACTCATTTGAGTATATGTGCGTGTGTGTGTGTGTGTGTCTATGTTCATGAATGTGTGTGCACATAAGTGCTGAGTACATAGAAGAATCCCAAATTGTTCAGTCAGTGAACAATTGCATCTGACCACTTAGCAGAAAATGCTATTTACCAATTCAGTGGTGCGAATTATGAATTTGAGAGCAGCAAAGGAAAAACTGTAGAAGTAGTGCAACCGATTATAACAAACTCCCTGAAAAATCATGAACAGAAATCAGACAGAATACTTTGTCAGACAGATGACTAGCTATCAAAAATCCAGACTATTCTAAGTTAAATCCCCTAGTTTATGTGCACAAGAGATACAAATTCTGGTTTTCTATTGATATTAAAGGTGCTTCTACTTCCAAACCATGGGAAAATAGCTGAACATTTATTTTATCCTTTCATACCATCATTCTCTACCTCTTTATTGCATAATGTCTTAAGGATGCAGGCCCAAATAAAAAGTCCCTGAGAATAAAACAGACCTAAGGATTCCAGCCCAAGTTCTGCATCATGTTTAACTGCTTTTGCATCACTTGAGCAAAAGGAATTAATTCTTCTGTGTCCCTTAAAAGGGACACTTCAAGGACTGAAGCTGAAAAAATCCACCCAGAAGCACAGCAAAGAGCACAGTGCAAGCAGTCAGAGCACACTGGATTTGGCAAACACCTGTGGGAATGGGAAACCACAGCAGCCTTAGGGGCAGTCTGGCCACAGCATTAGCAGCTGGACAAAGGTTTTATAAAAGACACAGTCAGTCTTGTTTCTCCCAGAGTTCCTGGATTTGTGTGTATGAGCGTGCACATTCATTTAGACGCACATATGTGCAGGCACATTTTATACCTGAAGAGTTTTCTTGGCCATCTTCAAAGCCTGTCTGGCAGGTGGTGAAGGAACCTGCAAACTTCAGCCACGAGGCTGTGGGCCACAAATATCTCTGTCTCCTCTGCTTGCACACACAGAGCTCAGCACCCCCAGAGCAGCCTTGCGCTCCTGCCCACGCGCCCTTTGAGCCCTCAGCTTTAACACTGATATCTGCTTGTGATTCCTTCCCCCAGCATGCTTTACAAACACATGGAGGGGAAATGCCACAGAGTGCAATACTGCCTTTGCAGCTCTGCTTCTTGGCTCCCTGAAACACCGCTTACTGAAAGAGCCTGGAACCAGAGCAATTCATAAATCCCTCACAGTCAGCTACTCCAAGTCAGCAAAAATAGCAAGAAAAAGAACTAGGGCAAATATTAATTGCTAGCAGTCACCATCCAGAGAAATGCCTCCCAGCCATGCTCCTCACCCCACAACAGGACTGCCCAGAAGAGTTTACTAATCATAAAATATTCCATAGAAAAGAATTACAGATAATTTTTAATATCTTATAACTCCCTATGGCATACATACCTTACTGTACTTTACAAATTGGTAACTGAAACATTTATCTCCTCAACAGAAAATAAAGGTTTTATGAGGTTTTTCCCTCCTCCCTTTACTGTGTGTAATGTAAGAAAAAGATTTATTCCTTGGGAAAGTGCTTGGACTGCCCAGGTTAATTTAACAGACACTCTCAATGTAATAATAAAAACATTCTACACAAAAGTACTTGCCTTTGCATTGTATTGATTTCAGCAGCAGATTTACTATTTTGCAACTTCAGCATGAGTAATTGCTTATCTTAGACTGTGAAACTCTTCCTGAGAGCAACGGTATGGGAGGGAAGAGGGAACTGTCCCTTATTACGTGAAGGAGTTAATAAATAGGAATGAGATTGCCTCCCCTTTCCAGAGTTCAGGTGGGAAGGAGCATTCTGCCTTCAGGGAATTTCTTTGGGCTTAGGGCATTTCCATCCCTCAGTATTGCTTAAGATGCAGGTGTAGGTTGCCTTCTCCCTATCTCAGTTTATGGCTTATTGCTTCAGACTGAGTCTTCTTTATAGGGAGTTCTTATCTCATGGGTTAGAAAACCACTGCCCCTAAATGGCACCTTTAATCCACCCTTTGACCTTATAGATGATAAAAAATATGAAATAAGGTTATATTATTTTCCATTTAAAATCAAACTTTTTTTTTGAGTGTTTTAGACTTTTTAAAATTATTTTTTAGTTTCTCTGAAAAAAACTAAAAAAACAGATCCCGAGATGTATCAGCCAAGCCAAAATCTTTATATTAGCTACAGCTTTTCTTCCAGAACTAGTCGTTAAATTTACCTGAAAGGTCTCAAGGTTCTGTTGCATGATGGAAGTTTCAGCCTGACATACAATTACTAATTTCAGGAAGAATTCACCCCACACATCAAAATCCTCTGCAATTCTGCCTTTACCAGTTTTCCAGGACTCAGGGTCACAGAGGCATCACAGTCCCAAACTGGGGAGCTCAGTTTGTCACTGACTAGAAGAGGGTGGGGAGAGAACAGGCAAGCAAGTTTTGGGGGCACAGAAAATCCTAGATGTGTGCTTCCCATGAGACACAGGGCAAATGGATGTCTGGCTACAGATTGTGCATGTAACGAGCCAGTGGGTTCAGTCCTAAATCTGCAGTGCTTTCTACCCCACAAAAGGCATTAATAACAGAAGAGTCTTGTCTCCACTAGAAGACAAGACTTTAGACTAGAAAGTCTAAAAATTCTCAGTTTGATTTTGGGCCCTCTGGATACTCAGGGCACATGAGCCAGCACAGAGATCAGCCCAGGCCTTTTGAATTAGTTACATTCAACGGTCGCCATGGAAGAAGCACGAAGACAAAAGATACTGTTCAGAAAACAATGATTATTTATTTATCATCAGTACAGAGACCTTGAAACAATAACAAACTGTTCAGCCACTTAAAAAAGCTCTTTTTATATATTTGTGGGAATGTCAGAAAGCTGTTGATTTTCTCAAATGTTCTGACTGTGTTTGGGGCAATGGGTGGAGCAACTTCTACCTTCAGCAGTCCTCATTGGTGAATTAGAGTTGCCTGTAGCTTTTTAACAAGTTTTTGTCTTGAGATCAAGTATAATCCATGCTGGAATTACTGCCCTGTGAATTCCAAGCTCAAGGCAAAAGTAGGGTAAAGGTAGATACAAAACAGAAGCAAAGAAATAAAATCCAAAGGAGCTGCAAATGGAGGGGGGGTTCGGTCTTTTCTTTAAAGAAGAAGTACCTGAAAATTTACTTCTATGCACTAAACAATAAGTTGTTTGGTTTAGTAATTTTCCAGCAGAAAAGGAACTGTATATGAGACTTTCAGACTATCAAGCAGAAGGAAAAGCAGCAGCCCAAAACATATCTCACCTGATTTATGAAAACAGGAACCACATCGCTAGATGATGGAAGAAAAAAACTTTATAAAACATGGGAATAAGGATACAACACATCTACAACTGTGAGTCTGAATAAAAAAGAAAATTTGTCAAAAGATCACTATGCTCCAACTTGCAAATCTCTGCATGTTATGGTGTGATAATAATTTGGATGTGGTGGTGAGCCCTACATAAACTGAATGTCTTTGTAGTCGATAAACCTTTTCAAAACAACAGATTGAAGAACAAATAAACTAAGAAAGATATTTTAGGTGACTGTGGGGATAGGAGATGAGATGCTGAGAGATCTTTTGGGGAAATCCAGGCACAGGTGAAGGAAAACGTGGCATGAAAATTGGAACATCTGAGGAACCAGAGAAGAATCTGAAGGAGGAAAAAGCCACCAGGAAGTGAAAGAGTATGGCAGTGATGAAGGAGATTCTCCGATCCAGAAATCTCTTTCTCGTTGTTCTCATTCCACTTCTGCTTCTTCCTCTGCCGCTCATATACCCCAGCAGTGTAAGTACATTTTCATTTTCTTTTTAGCAAAGCCTCTGAGTGCAGCAGGTAGTCCTGCTGATTAAGCTTGCAGTGTGCAAAAAGAAAGACAAAGACCTCAAGAAACACAGATCTTAGAAAAATCAAAGACTCAAATTTGAAGGACTGTGAGGGTCACTGAGAAGTCATCATGATAAGAGCCAGGGGTACCTTGAGTCATATCACAAGCAGAGCTGAAGAGCCAGGTGAAGCTAGTAAAGCACTGTTTTAAAGCAGAAATATTGGATCTCTTCTTTTTCTAAAATAATATCTGTGTGGAAGGGGGAACAGAACAAACACATCCATGAAATTTTCTTTAAGGAGAGGTCTTTAAAGGAATACTTATAGAGTCTTTAGTTTTTTAGTAATAAGTATGCATGGAGGGACTTTCAATTTAGTGTGGGTTTATAAGGCAGCAATTCAGGTGAGGCAGGAACTAGGACTTGGTAGCAATGCATGGCACTGACTGCTCCAGAGCAGGTGGAGGTGCCTCTGCTGAGGCATTGCAGCTGACACTGGCTCATAAATGCTGGCCCAGAGACATACACAGCAATGCAAAGGAGGGAATATCCTGTGCTTAACACACAGACCAGGCAAAGGGAGTGAGTGCAGCTGTGTTCCTGACTCTGCTTTGGAGCTACTGAATACCTTGGCCACATGGTAAAGTCCTTTCTTTGCACATCTCTGCAGCTGTAACCCATAAAATAGCAATGTTTTCCTACCTTATAGAGGTGGTGATATTTAACTTATCAATATTTGCAATGTATTAAAAATCTGCAGCTTGTCCTTCCCCATAGCCCTAGACATAAATCTGTCCAAAATGTGCAGTAATTTCCATTCTGTCCTCTGCCCTGCTAAAGATTAATTCTTCCTTATAGTATCAGGGGATTTATGAATACTACTCCTTTATCAAACAGAAATGCAAAGGATTAGGAACTGTATAGCTGTTTTCATAAACAAAACAGTAATATTTTGTTTAGAAAGATAACCAGGATTCATAGAAAGGAAATGTTCCTGCACCACTGAACTGTATGTTTCACGTTTTCCTGCTCTGAACGTCAGTGTATCTTGGCTGGTCTCTTGCAATACTTTTTCATCTCTTTTACCTCAAGAGAGGGAATGAATGACAGACAATTGTGCTCTTCAGGGAACAGAAAGGCTCACCCTTTCACAGAGGCTTGTTTTACAGAAAGGTTTAATCTCCCCCCATGTCCCTGGAAGGGTGACATGAAAAGAGATACTCCTTGACATGCTCAGCCAAGGGAATTGTAAAGCACCATATGGGTGCTGAAGCAGGAATTCACTGACAGGATTGCTCCAAGAATGTACACCACCAGAATGTACAGTACCAGCTGGTACAGCACCAGCTCCCCTGCACTATTACTCTGCACCTTGTGATGCTGCTTTACTGCAAAGCGATGTGAAAATCCAGCTGGTGGTGATTTACATCCACTTTGTACATATGTGAGTGACCACAGAGGGTAAAGTACAGCTGAGTGTCTGACCAAGAGCTGGACAAATGTTTATAGTGCTATTAAGAAAACAACACCAGCAAGTAAACTCAGCTGACAGCACACTATTCAAGTGCCTTTGTGTAGATTTTACTTTGTTACAACCCATTGATTATGATTACTTTTTAAATGGGAAGATTAAATTTGATGCCTGCTCACATGGTGGTATTTTTACATTTATATTAGGTTTTTTTGTCTTTTTTTATAGAGATTGAAATTACCAGGTCATTTATATTTGCATTTCTGCAGGGAATCAGCTTGCAGTTTCTTTGATGATACCAGCACATCTCTGGAAACGTCAAAGGAGCATTACATGTATAGTGGCAAGAGTGATCAAAGGGAGCACAAGGACTCAGAATTGTTGTTAGATACTGCTAATGGGAATAAAGTCCACAGCTTCTTTAATATTATTTTGTGACAAGGAATGGTTGGGTGAAAAATAAATTTGATAAAATTTGCTTGAATTCTTTTTCCCCTTCCAGAGTTTTGACTGAAATTGTACCACAGGTTTGGACACACATAAATGTCTTTCAGGTCAAAAAAAGTGTTTGCCTTAAACTGTGGGTCTTTTTCATTCTGTCCTTATTTCCTTCATTGTTCACAGTGACGTGAGCATTTTTGCTTCTTTTTTGTAATCTTTATCCTCTTTTTTTTTTTTCTTTTGTCATAAAGCCACCAGAGATACCATCAGGCATGCCACATGAATTCAGTCAGTTGAGAACAGGCTTTCTGTGACCACTGTTCCTGTGGCCACACTGTGCCCAATCAAGGATCAGTTTGGATTGCTCCTCAAAAGTCAGCAGCTGGCAGAGCTGTGAGACCTGCAGTATCAGGGGATGCTGACATGCTGATATGCCAAATCAGCAGAATGGACCCTAAAGCACAGAATGTGCTCTGAAGAGCCACAGATGACATCCTTTCAGTCACCTTTGGTTTTATTTACACCGGCCGAAGACTGGAATTTCAGCATGATCCCATAAAATCAAAGATGTTATTCCAGAGGCTGGACTACTTCTTTGCAGAGCTTAACCACACCTCTGCATGCAAGATATGCAATGCACACCTTTAAGTGGGCAAATTTCCAACACAGAATTTATTCTTTCTTTTAATCATTCTGAGATCCTTGGATATTTTAGTTACAATAGTTTGATGCATGACCCTTAGTGTGGAGTTTTTAGCCACAGCTTCCTTTCAGCTCCTCTTTTATTTCCACCTAAGGGACTGACTGAAGACAGATAAATTGATGATAGTCCCTTCAGCCATCACATTTTCCTATTCCCTGCTTCAAGCTCTGAGGTTGGCTTAACAGAAATTTTCAGCTGTATAACAAATGAGGAGGGTGAAACACTTAAAATTATACTGCCACTGCTTCAGTCTAGTACTTAGTAGCTCTGGTAACCATTAATTAAATATATAAACTCAGCTCAATTAAATAGAAGAGATTAATATGGTTTCTCTTGGAAACAGAGAAAAATAAATAAAGTTGCCAGACAAGCCGATTAAGTTTATAGTGGAGATTAGCAAGCTTGGCTTTCCCAGTGCTCACTTACAGTTTTGTACCATTTAAAAATGGGAGGGTTTTTTAGGGTGTTTATTTTGTAAAATGATTGCAGCCTGTTTTGTAGGGAACACAAAGACTCTGTGCCCATCCCAGTAAGGTTTCGGTAGAGATGCAACTTCCCTTTGTCCTATTCCATTTTCATTATCAGCCTACTTTATTGCCACACAGAGAGGAGTAATAAAAAATAACAAACAATTACTCAAAGAAATTAAAGAGAAGTGCATTTTTGGAGTGAGAAAATGGTTTAGATTCAGGTTAGGATGAGAGCAATTTTATTAATTTTGGCAAAACGTATCCCTTGGATTTTACATCTGCACAGCTTTAAAATAAAAATCACTGATTCTTCTTTCATTAGAAGTTATTGTTCTCCTCAGACAACTGCTGGATCTCATACAGAGCCCATGCAACGTAACAGTTTGTTAGCAGAAGCTAATGAGTTAAAAATTACATATGAGTCAGAGTCACTAGGTCACAAAAATGGCCCTATGCTCTGCTCTCTGTAGAATATTAACCTTGAAGTATAATGTAGTTAAAAGTGACTGAGCAGCAAGTTGGCTAATCCAGAGCTAAATTTCTCCAACAGCCTTTCAGATACTCTTTATAACCTCTCAAGTAATTGGAGTCTATCTGCTCAAAGGAAGTTAGGTTTTCTTCCAAATTTTTTTCAGCTATTTTGGTGGCCCTGCTTAATAGAATCACAGAGTCATAGAATCATTAATGCTGGAAAAGACTTCTAAGATCATCAAGTCCAACTGCTAACTCGGCACTGCTGTGTTCACCATTAAACCATATTCCCGAGGGCCACATCCACATGTCCTTTGAAAGCTTCCAGGGATGGTGGATCCACCACCTCTCTGGGCAATCTATTCCAATGCCTGACCACCCTACCACTGAAGAAATTTTCCCTAATATCTGATATAAACCTACCCTGGCTTTGTTGAAATATAAGTGTTTAATGTTACACTTCTCTGAAACAGAGCGAGATCTGGCATTTAAATATTTAAATCCAGGCTTCTGAGTAACCCTGGCTGCAATTCTTACTCAAGTAAAGCAATCAATACATATCAATCTATCTTAACTTTCTCTGTGGGTTGTGTTCTGCCTGTTATTACTATAAGCAGTACTTCAAAAAAAAGATCAACAACTGATTGTAGCTCTTTGCTAGAGGTAATGTAAAAATGACACCTATAAACATGAATTTAAATACAAGCTATTGATTCATTCCATTGAACCCACATCCCTGTATAATTTCACTAGGCTTTACCACCTCGTTCACAAAAGTGATTGAAAAACAATGAAATGTAAAAACATGCTCATTGATTTGCACAGGGATATGTGAGAATTGCTTGTGTGACCTCTTGAAAGCTGCTTTATTTAGAAGTCATCCATCCAGGAAACAAAAGTAGTGAATTTATATTTTAAGAGACTCAAATAGCATTTATGAACAGGGAATTTTCTAAACAGTAGCCATTTGTGAGCTGTGACTCCACATGACTCGATAAATTCATATGCAACGTCTGGTACATAATGAAGAACGGGTACATTTATAGCTGGAGTAAATCAGTGCAGACCTACTAACTGCCATAGAATGCAGGTTAGGCCAGTACAGGACTTGGCTTCAAACTTGAGAAAAGAAAAGGAAAGGAAAAACCTTTTCTTGAGGGTAGTTTCTGTAATTATTACCAGCAGATATCCAGAGGTTTCTAAGTATAGAAACTATTGGTAAGATAGCAAATTGAGCCTAAGGAGAACTCCAAGGAGTGCAATAAATAAAGATATATCATAGAAATGGACCAGAAGACTTCCATGCACTAGCTGTGTTTTCCTGTAAGAGTATTCAGCAGATAGCACTTTTCTCCATCATACCCCAGCTCCCCATGACTGCTCAGCATGATGCTCTCATGCCTTTTTCTACCAGAACCTTGGACAGCAGCAAATTTGTCCCATTAACTCCATTCACCCATTGCTTCCAACCCTGCAGGTCTGTGGTCTTCTTCCGAAGGTCTTTAGAAATTACCTGAGCAAATAAAATCATCTAACAAAAGTGTTTGCACACTGTTTAAAAAAAAAAAAAAAACAACAAAAAACAACAACAAACCACAAGTTTCCAGAGCATTTCCCAAAATAACTACGAGGCAGTTTTATGGCAAATATGAATGCTCTCATCTGGTCCTGAAAAGTAACACTTCTTGTCTTTGTCTGGTACTGGAGACAAAAACATGCAGAGATAACAGGTCAACAGGTCTAATCTGAGCAGTCATGATTGAATGCTTGGTAAATATTGGATTATGGAAATCAAACAAATTTATAAATACACTTGAAGCCATTACTTTGCTGATAAACAGGCTTATCCCAATGCTTTGTCCTGTCTTATATGTGAAAATTCTCATTAGCATAATCTTCAGAAGCTGTCTTTTCAGATGGTAGCCAAGATTTCACACCCAAACAGCTGCACCTTTGGAGGTCCCAATACAGTCCTTTTTGGTTTTTCTAGACCCACGCACCCAGAGTCTGAAGAATCCCATGGGTGAGTTCACAGATCTCCCACAGCATGCGGTGGGGCAGTAAGACTCATCCTCTGTGCTTCGTTCCTGCAGGAAGCCTCGTGTGCCTACGTGCTTGTGGTGACAGCTGTGTACTGGGTCTCTGAAGCAGTGCCTCTTGGGGCAGCAGCCTTGGTTCCTGCTTTCCTCTACCCTCTCTTTGGAGTCATGAAGTCCAGCGAGGTCAGACCGTTGCTCATTTTTGTCATTTAATATTCTTACTCTCAGCTAATTATTTGAATAATGCTGATGTTAGTGCAGTAGCAAGGCTTAGAGGTATGGGAGGAAGCAGTGTACTGTAGCAATCGGTTTACTCATTGCTCTTCCTAGCCCACATGGTTCCCCCCACCCCCCATTCCCTGCCCCTAGCCCTGGCCGCTCCCTCGGGCTCTCCCTATTTGCTCCTGTACCCTAACCCTGCCCAGGTACTGCCCCTGAGCCCCTGACAAAACCCCCTGCACCCCGGTCACAAGGTCTCTCTGACTCTGGGGGTAGCTGGGGCAAGATGTAACTATTAAAAGATCCTCTTAAACCCTCATGGAGAGACCCTTCTCGCCTCCCTTGCCATCACTGGTTGTAAGGCTGATAGCTGCCAGAGCAAAACCACAGAGCTGTCCAAAATGGACTACGGGAGGGTGAAATGGTCTCACTGCCCTAAGCACTCTGCTGAGCTCTCAGGAAAGCTGCAGCCTGCTAAACTAAACCTAGCAATTGCAGCAGTGTGCATTTCATCATGGGTAACTGCGTCCCACCAGCTCTTTCTTCGACAGAAGATCAATAGAGGATATAATACAGCCTATATTAGGCAGGAGAGATGTCCATCCTTTCAACTGCTGCATCACAACCTATTGCTCCACAGGATCCCACCTTTCCCCTCCTCAAATCCATGTAAAGAGCAGCTACAGGACACACTGTAAAGTTTCCTTCCAATTGTATTTGCTGTGGATGTCATATAAGGCAAGAGGGTACATACGCTAAAACCAGTTACCATTTACTGTAAAAGACTAGATAATTTTGTTATCCAGGTGAATGTCTAGTCTTTTTTCAAAGCTGTAACCTAGTGCTGCATTGTAGCCATGAGTTCTCAGGCAAAGGAGTAGCTGTACAAAAAAGTCTCTATGATCAGGCCTGAATTTGCTTACTTGAGTTTTTTTTGAATGTTAATTTCTTTCTTTATATGCCAATAATTTATTTTATTTTGTCTACAACTTCTTTCCCCCCTCCTTTTTTCTATCTCTTTATTTGGGCATGAGGGGACAGCACATTTAAGGACAAGTAATACAGATAAGACTGCAGAAGTATATGTAGCAAACATAAAATTGTTGGACTTCTCTCACAATCTAGCACTGGGAATACCCATAAATGGATAGAGACAAGCATGAGCCAAGAGTTTTATGACTGCTTATTCCCCCAAGTTTTGTAATAAAATTAGATGCATTTTCATACAAACACAATTCGGTATTTTCACAATCTTTTCTTCCTAACATTTTCATTAAAAATTTGGCAGCACACTGGAGAAGGAAAATTTAATGGCAGCCTGAGAGAAATTCAGTGTAATATCAAATAAAGTGACAGTAAGACTGCTGAAAAGAATGTATTATTTGCTTTAGGAACAGAAATAAACCCCTGCATTCAAAAATAAACAACTCTGATGATGTTGCAGTATTTCCAAGCTGTTCAGGAGTGACTGTTGCCTAGAAAATTACTACTATTTAAGCAACAATTACTCACAGGGGCTTAAGAACATGACTCAGTGTGTCATATATATGTATGTTGGTGTTAATAAGACTATTAGCATTCACTTATTTCTCCAAAATGGCTGTAAAAGGAATAAAGGAAAAAAAAAAATAAACAGGTTCTTCACTCTGCCAGGTTGATGGATTTCCTACATTCACCTCATTATTTTTTGAAAAGGTAGCAGGAAAATAAAGTAAGTTAATGAGAAAGAAGACGGTGGAAGAAAGCCAAAAAGGTGATATTTAAAAGTTCTGGCAAACAACTATGATTGCCAAATCTATTTAGGTCACCACAGGGATTTATTAAATAAGTGTTATTAAATGTATAACTTGTTGCAGATTTCACAAAATAACGTTAGTGTCATTCTTGCACTTTATGGAGGAGCATCAATATAACTGAGGACAAAGGAAAAACTATTGCTTCCTCTGTTCTTAATTGTTTTTAAATGCTGGCACCTACATTTGGTTAGAGGAGTAGTTTTAAACTGAAGAAGTTATGTTTTTAGAAAAATATTCCAGTAACAGCCTAGGAAGGTATTTCCACTCTCGATATGACTGTGTCCCGCAGCCATAGGGAGGAGGAGAGAAGATCCAGCAGGCAGGAATTGTGCAGCAAGATTGATTTATTTAATTATTTTACAAACTCTTTTATAGACTTTTTTCTTCATAGTCTAATTGGACAAAGGACCAGCCACCCCTTGGGGTGATTGGCTAAAATCCTAAAACATCCATTGTCAAAATATTTTTCTACTGTACCATAAACATAGTTCTACAAGGTCGCAGGTGTTCATGGTTTACAGAACTTCTGCTGTTATCTTCCATGAGAGAGAAAAGTATCCCATGGTTTAAAAGAAGCAGGAAAATTCCTTGCTAACAGCATTTTTGGATCCACAGGAAGGATTGCATCAAAATTAAATGAAAAATTTTGCTAGACCCCAAACATCTGTTTGCAACTTTTATTTTCTCCCATTTTGTTTGTTTTTACAGAAGTATGTGTGTGTGTTTGTGTAAGAATTGTATGGTTTGCTTAATTTGCCATTTTTGCAGTTGCTTAACAGAATATCTTCTCATTTTTTTAGCAAGACCCACATTCACAATTTCTGCTTTGGAGGTGGTCTCTTAATATTTTCGTGAACCAGTTAATGGGTTTTGCTCATCATCTTTAAATTAAAGTTCTTCTTCTTGGAACTTTTCCCTATTTTCCTGATAAAGTGGAGATGGATTTCCAATGTGAAAAGTTTTGGCACAGGGTTTGTGGATCACTGCAGCAATATACCAACCATTTCTTATCACACTCAAAGAGCAAGTCCCACAGGACTTTTTTTCTGAAGCTGTAGGTTCTAGGGATGCCACATTTTGCCTAAAAGCTGAACATAACAGAATAAATATAAGCAAGATAGACAAAAACATGTCCAGAATGAAAAAGCAGATGAAGCACAGGAGTAAGCTGCCTTCAGTGCAGTTTTGCCTGTGCTTGTTTCCCTCTGAGCCTAGTCGAGTATGACTGATTTACTGCAGGCACTGAATATCCTGCTAGAAAAAAATAACATTTCTCTTGATCTCTTCAAAACTGAGAAGCCTATAAACAATAGGGTAGAGAACCTTATTTGTAAACACAACAAGAAGGAGATTAAAGAGACTATTTTGATTTATGAATTCTTCATTTTCTCCAGCTCCCTGTCATTCTTACTCCAGGGAGCAAAAATGCGCAAGGCTATATTTCTTCTCATTCATCATGCTTTCTGTGTAGAGTAGTTACTGCTTTTTTAACTGACTGATTCCCCCTGGCCCTTAATGCAGGTGGCTGCTGAATATTTCAAGAACACAACTTTGCTCCTCATGGGCGTGATTTGTGTGGCAGCTTCTGTAGAAAAGTGGAATCTCCACAAGAGAATTGCCTTGCGCATGGTGATGATGGCTGGAGCCAAGCCAGGCATGTGAGTTGAACCTTTGGCTTGGGGGTAGCTTGAGCCTGACAGCAGCAGCTTGAAACCTCTCTGATCTTCCCATCCATGGGCAAAAGCTACCTTGGTTTGGGGCATCTGTCACACCCATCTTTCCTTTCAGAGTCTGAAAGCTCACAAATTTTCCCCTCCTTTTTCTTCCCCCTGTGATTCCTCGTATTTTCCTGTGCTGCACTCCAGGTTGCTCCTTTGCTTTATGTGCTGCACCATGGTGCTCTCCATGTGGCTTTCCAACACCTCCAGCACAGCCATGGTGATGCCAATCGTGGAGGCAGTGCTCCAGGAGCTAGTGAATGCTGAGGAGGAGTGCGAGGTCATCACGACTGCAGGCAGCACCGTTGCTGAAGACAACAAGCCAATAGGTACTTTTTAGTACTGGCCACTCTTTTCTCTTTTGTTTATCAGTGACCAGGCTTGTTGATACATATTATTCAAATTCTATCGAGGTCAGATCTGTCTGATTTATACTGCCAAAAGCACTGATATGTACTCTTTCTTTTTGTACTCTAATATTCCTTTCAAAAAATGAAAGAAAGTTTCAAGAAGTGATGGAAGAACAGGAGCTGGGACACTATACTGAATTAGGGCATCTGCTGTGGCTGTATGTAATAAACTTTTGGGTCATAGGATTTTACAGGGTTGGGAGAAAACCTCTGAGAATAAAGTCCAGGAAATTTAGAAGAGGCTCAGAAGCTTTCTCTTGACAATCCCATAAAAAAATTTGATAAGAGCTCTAAGGTTCATTTTGTTCATTCCTTCCCAGAAAGAAAAGGTTTAGGAAGAAAAAGATCTCTCCTTTCTTTCACTTTACAGTTTCCAGGCTGAAAATTTTTTCATCCAACCTTGTCTATTATTTGTAGGTATCACAGTCTTTTAATTGCCAGATGCACATAATCAGTACAATACAGAACAATAAAATGCTGCATAAAGAGAGCACCTGAGACTGTTTGGACAAGCTTTTATTTGTAGCAGCTTCTCCAGGTCCAGTGCTGTGGCCCAGGGACTCAGCTCAGTTCTTACCCCAAGGGCTGCTCTCTGTTCCTTTGTTGCAGGTCTCGGTGAAAAGCATGGCCAACCTTCACTGGAGCTTATCTTCATCAATGAGGAGTAAGAATGAACCCTGTTCATCAGGACTGGACATTTGAACCCTACACAGGTTGCAATGAGATGAACCCAGGAGTAGAGCCAGGAAGGGCAAGCAGAATCTTGCAAGTGAATGTTTCACATGTGACTGACAAGGAAGGCTTACATGATAAATGGGATTAATGCAATGGTCTGGATCTCACTAAAACTTTGCAGTATTCATTTATTTTTGAACACTATGGATATTTTAGGGAGAAGGAAAATATTTGTAGAGGTTTGAAAGCTCTTTTGAAGTCTGTGTTTGTGCTGTGCAAGAAAGTGCTGTGCACAGATTTTTATTTCTGTTCCCCTGAAGGAACAGTGATGGAGAGGATCCAAATACAGCACGGACTGCTCACAGGACATATCCAGAGGGAAATCACTTACAGAGAATTCCTGAAGAAAGTCTGAACTGCCTGCATTTAAGAGGGAGATGAGAATGGAGGGTGGAGGGAGATGATGGGAGGCAGAAAAATGCCCCTCCTCCCCCACAAAATTTGTAAAAGGATTTTTTAAATAGAGACAAATTTCTTCAGAGGTTTGAAACACTAACAGTTTCAACTAGGTCTCTATTTGGGGCAGAATCTAGTAAGGGGAAAGGGTAAATCAAGTAAAGGACTAATTTCTTTGTCAAATTATCTAATTAACCATCAGTTAAGATATACAAGACAGTATACAAAGCTAATGTCCTAAAAATTTATTATCGGCTAATTTTGAGGACCATCTTATGAAGTGTGAGAACAAATTGCACAGTCCCTTTTTGAGCTCCTTCTGTATTGTTCACAGCTGTTCAAAATAAAAGAGAAACAAGTATTTTTTTACTTTAAATGTTAATTAACTTTAAAACAAATATTATAATTCAAACAGTACAGGTTGATGACTTTAAGTTAACTTGCAAGATCTAAATAGTTTTCTCATTAGTCTAGAGACTAATTGGGTTCTCCAATATTGCCTCTGTTACCTCTTTTTATCCTAGCCATATTTTCCATGCAATATAGAATTAAATCTTCAGATTGGCATTGTGCCAATGATCCTTTTAAACCCTATTGAAGAATATGTGTGGGATATTTCATACAGAACTATTATTAAAATAGGATTACTCGAACAAGAGCTTTGAATTTGGCAGGAAAAGTAGCATATCTTCTGGAAAGAAATTCAGTGGATTGTTTGCATGATCCACATGCCACACAGGACAGGTTTTAGGGAAGGCTTTAATGTGGTACACGTAGGTACTCAGAAACAGCATTGGAAAAGTTGGCGGAGGAGGGGCTTGACTGGAACAGGCAGCAGTGGTGCTGGATTGCTTGGAGATGCACTCCACAGAGAATGGAATCCTCTGCTAGAACGGGGTAAATGCCACCAAGAAAACAACCTTTATTTTTTGCACTGCTACCCAGCTAGAGATAGAACTATGGAACATAATAATGACTCTTATTGTTTGGCCAAGAGCCCACATAAGAGGTTCTAATAAACAGTATTCAGCATTTCAGTAGGCATTAGCTCTCCTGCAGATGTTGCCCCTCCTACCCATGATGTGTGCCTTTTGCGGGAGCTGGATGAACAGGCATTTTTAAAGTATATTTTCCTTTCTTTGTTTTTAGTGCTACTACTACTGACTTCAGCTCCTTGATGCACTCAAAGGTATTGTCACAGGTGATATTTTCTGAGCTACACTGTCTTCTAATGCAGGAACCAGCTGAGCAAGATGCACAAAGCTCTGAAAAACACTGCTGTTTCTTTTATTTCAAATGTGTGGTGGTCACTGGCAGAAAGTATGTACTGCAGACGGTCCTGCTTTGTATTTAACCTGTCAGCCTGCTTGCACAAATCAATTGGGGATCATTAGCTCCATAACAACAATGACATAAGTACAAAACAACATAAGTTTGTTTTACTTCCTGCTGGAGATCCTGAGATCCAGTCAGCAAACTAACAATTCCATATGGTTTCCAGCAAATTCTTTTGGAATAGGGATCATATCATATGGGTATGATCTTTTATCGCTTGGGCATTGCCAGCTTCTGCAGCTGCGACTTCTCAGTTGCTACAGCACATATCACAAAGTCACAGGCTCAAGGGATCTCTTAAATTCTCCTGCATGACAGAGGAAGAAGACCAAATCTCATTATAATCTGACTTTAAAATCACTTTAAAGTAAAAAATCAAGGAGTTTAAACTTTTTTTTTCCCCCAGCATAAAATTAACAGCTGATTTTTAGTGGGCTGGATTTTCTTGTAGTTTTGGAACCATTTTTTCTTCTTCCTTCTTTGTCCCCAAAACCTGCTACCCAGTACCTTTACAAAGCATCACAAATTCTGTTCTAAGTGCCCCTAGGAACATAATAAAGGCTAATCCAAAGGCATTTTCCTCCTTGCAGAGCATGAATGGTGTGCACATGATAGCCAACCCAATTGGAACAATGAATTCTACGAGCAATGGGCAGCACCTACCTCAGGTAAGGAAATGTTAGACCTGGGGGTGAGGCAAAAAACAGATGTGAATACCACCTGCTCCCCACTGTTTAGTGTTTGTTCCTTGGAAGGAATCACTTTCCATCATCTCACCACAGCCACGGCTTGGCCCTTTGCTAGTTCTTGCTCCCATTTAGATGCAGCCAGCACAGGTATGTTCAGAAGACCCATCCCCAGTGGCTGGGACAATTCATCTAGCTTTATATTTAGCAATGTGATCACGAGTTTCCTTTATTATTTCACTGTAATAGCCACTTTGTTTCTGTAAATCCTCCTTGGAAAATAGCCCAACTCAAAAACAACAGCCCCTGACACACAAAATCCTACTCAGAATGAAAAAAGCAGCAGGCATGGACCATTAATCTGTTCAGCCACTTTGTTAGGTAGTCTTAGTATCCACCTCCTTTTTGTCTTCCAAAATATCCAGCCTCAAAATTCTCCATTAAATCAATTCATTCTAGTATTTCTACTTCTCTCGAGTGGATCCAAGAAGAGGTTGCTGTTTGGATGACAATTTTGTAGAATCCTAATGGCATAAGTTTATGCCCACCAAAGAACAGGCTAAAACCAACATACAAATTTGTGTTCACAGTGCAAAAATAAATCAAAATACGAATTAGTAAATCTAACAAGCCTATCTGAACCACTTTCTGCCTTTTTTCCTCAATCCTAAATTGCAGGTTGCATGTGAAGTGCCTTGAAGTACTGTTCCTTTTTTCCCAGTACAAGGACTTGATTTATAGAGAGTTACCTGCCACTTAAGAAAGCTTCTTTTGGAGCAAAACTTTCTGGCATCTTGTCCTTCCATATTCCCATTGCCCAGCCTTTTCCATGACGTTTTGAGATCCCTGGAACTCCATTCCTAATTAGAGGCTCTGAGCCAGTTTAAGTGTGAAAGGTTCACCAAGCCTTTGTGTGGTGGCTGCTCTTAAACCTCAAGGATTATGAATTCCTTCTTCTGCAGTGCTGGCATCCTGTCCCTGCAGCCCTCAAAGGCTTTCAGTGTCCCACTGATATTCCAGTCAGACCCAGAGCTGGCCCAGACCTTAGCCAGAAGTCTGGTTACTGCTTGTCCTACATTTCTGTCACAGACCAGGCGGTTTCAGGCCCCTGGCCAGGTTTCCAGGACTGATCCCAGTTAACCCCTGTGAAGAAAAAAACCTGCCCTCTCTTAAACAAACCTGTTTCTTCTCTGGGCCCTTTATCGCTCTGGCGTATGAGCATGCTGGGCTGGTGTTCTGATCACCTGCTTTCCTTGTGAATGTGTCCCCTCACAGGCTCAGATCCTGGTCCTGCCTCCTGAGTCCCCGGAGCTCGGCCTGAGCACCAAGTACCGGTACCAGACCAGACATGACCACATGGTCTGCAAATGCCTCTCACTGAGCATCTCCTATGCAGCAACCATTGGGGGGCTGACCACCATCATTGGCACCTCCACCAGCCTCATATTCTTAGAGCACTTCAACAAGTAAGTGATAGTGGGATTTGGTGAGAATGGTGGGTGAGTCATTGTCATCCTTGTGGGTCATTTCCTACCTCAAGGAACCTTAGTACGACAGTCTCTCTGAAGGAAAATTTGCTTCTTTCTCTACTCTAATGTTATTACTAAGGGTTAATGTTTGAAAGTTAATACATACCCATGTCTGTCTCCCATGCAAAGTAAAAACTCCTCAGCATGTGGTAACATTTAAGTTTCTCCATCAACTTCTTTTGATTTGACATACTGATTATCATGAAGGCAGCAGGCACTCTGGAAAAGTAAACACTAGAGCCATGAAGGTATAGCAAAGAAGAGAAAGAAATACTCACAAAAGAAGAAATGTCATAAAATCAGCTGCTCAACATGTAGTTCAAAAAACCCCCCAGCTTAGATATGTGGCCTTACACATTTGCTTCAGAGAAGATGGGAAGCACCTCTCTGATCACCTAAGTATTTCCTTTATCATAGGCCCAGGGCTCTCAAAGACATGAATGTTTCAATGCTAGAAATGTGAATGTTTTTCTGTCAGAAGACTGCTGGTACTTCTCATGCACAGACACACATCCAAGCTCAGACCTGATTCTGACCACCTCCTGCTGCCACTATTGCCTTGATACCCCTCATTTCTCTCTCTTAAATGGTCATAGCAAAGAAGAGTAAGTTCAGAAGTCGTTCTTAATCCAAGGATTTGGATTTTACAGAATTTTCCAAGATCTTGCTTTTATGACAGTTGCATTAAAAGCACTCATCAAACATCTTTGTCAGAGCACAGCAGAATGCAGCCACTATTTGTGTGGCCCATGAGAAGACATACAAAGAGATTCTGGGTGAAATCATTCTGAAGTCTGACAACCCTAAAAGAAGCCTTAGTATAAACCACAGGTAAGGATGGAGTTTCACTCCTGGCATCTCCAAGTGTTTTTGAAGCTGGCCAGACAATCTGGTGTTAAGGGTTTGGAGAGCTATAAGTGTTAGTGTGTTGGTTTCACTCTGCACAGGTAATGCAGCTATTGCAAATGCAAACTGATGGAGTTTTTCTCTCATGCCATGACAGATATATATGCCTAGAGATGTGTGTGCAACTATGACTGTTGGAGGTCCCTGTCCCTTTACTGTTCTAACTTCTCGTGCATCCTCTTTTGTAATTTACAGCCAGTACCCAAAAGCTGAAGTGGTGAATTTTGGAACCTGGTTTCTGTTCAGTTTCCCCATCTCCCTCATCATGTTGGTGCTGACTTGGTTCTGGCTGCACTGGCTGTTCTTGGGTTACAAGTGAGTGAAGGTTGTTCAAGATACATGGATTACAAAAGCAGGGCATCTGTAGCTCCTCTCAAACGTGTCTCATAAAGACATTTTGACTGGAAAATGACAGAATTTAAGGCACAATTTCCTTCTTCTTGCCAGAACAATTACCAGAGGAAATCTCACTGCTTAGCTGCCCTGCAGAGGCAGCAGTATAGAGAATTGCTGCTTGAGATTAAAGTGCCCAGGTATTGCTGATAGAAATCCTTACTAAGCATTCAACTGTTTTGGGCTTTTTTCACTCTTATGACAATGAGCATTCCCTTGTGGACCAAAAATCTTGTTACGAGTCCTTTTGGAAAAGCACAGTTTAAAAGATGGATAGAAAAATAACTGCAAGTGAACAAGTTACTTGTCAGATCTGCCTCCAGCTCAACAAAATTAATGTAAAACCAGCTAAAATGAAAGGTAAACAGACTCCATATATATTTCCACTCTTTAAAGTGGAAAGACTCACAGCCTGAGACAAATACATTTAATACCAGTAAGTCCCTAAGCCCCAAAATAAGAAAAAGTCTCAATCTTCTAGTTTATTGTACCACATATTGTCTTTACAAAGTTAATGAAAACTGCCTAAATGTGTGCATTTAGAGTGGATTAGTTAATCTGCAATAAGTTGTGATGCAGACACATTTACTCAGAATTAAATTGGCCTTAATTTGATTTAGTTTACTCTTAAATGTGAACTGAACTGACATCACTATTTCACCCAGGCCAATGACTAAATTGATAATGAGTTCTGCTCACTGAGTGCTGTAATGAGTGCTGCTGACCTTGACTAGATTTGAAGTAATTTAGAGGTGAATGGCCCCATGCCCCTCTCAGTGAGTCTCTGAGTCTTGTAGTTCCAAATTAAAAGGCTAATATAAATTCCCTCCACCACTTTTTTTTTTTAATCTTGAGAAGAAACAGGCCCTAACATACCCTCAATTAATTTGGTTTAACAAAAAAATAAAATTGAAATTCCACATTGCATCCAAGACTTCATGCTGATTAATGTTGTTCTAAATAATACCAGAGACTGAAGCATTATTGACTTTTTGAGAAGTACTAGTTGATTCCAAGCCTCCTTAATCTCTGACTTCTATTCACCGCAGTTCATTAAAGAACATATTATGTTAGGAGCTGGGCTTCAATACCCTGCCTTCACATCCTCCTGAGCCTGGAAACACTTAGAACATGTTGAAACAGCTGCCTAATGCTTGTGCACAAATGTTTAATGAATTCTCGTAGTGTTATTTTCCTAGGAAGCCCTATGTCATCAATCTGTTCTTACTTGGCTTAGATGGAACAGAATTTCAGACTTTAAGGCCCTAGACCAGGCCAAAGGTGAAAGAGAATGAACCTATCAAAGGATCTTTGTCAGCAAAGAAGAGCTAAGGGTGGAATTGTTACCACAGAACTGGTCTTTATAAACCATATAGCTCTTCTCTTCCAGCCTGGAAGGCTCTTCCAGCCTCTTCTCTCCCTGCTGGTGGATTTTACTGGTCTAACAGAAAGGTTTGCAAGGAAGTTTAAAATACATATAGATGAAAGGCAGTGCTAAGTGAGCTAAAACAATGTGTTACATATTTGCCCAAGTGAAATGAAAACCCTGGTTACGTCCTTTTTTTGACCAGACAGGGCCTGTCTGGATCTTGAGCAATGCAAATTCATTTGAGAGTCTGGCCTTAAGCAAATACATTGAGGGAGATTGAAGTCCATGGTTTGGCCAGTGCTACATCTTGGGTGTCTAGTGAGGTACCAAATGAGATAATAAAATAGCAGGAATCATAAAAACCCCTATTATCACCTAAAAGAACTATAAAAGTTGTGCTGCCAGGGTACTTCAGTCCCTGCTGCTGCCTCTTTTAGACTGGCTTAGATCCCCTCACCCCTCTGTGTGACAGAGGGTGCAGCTGGAGTGAAAAAGCAGGAATCTGTGGCTCAAAGCACAGCAAAGTAACACTTCTGGAAAGAAGAAAAGGAGAGGGTTGAAGTGAAGTTGAAAGCATCTTCATTTCAATTAAGAATGTCCATGCTGTCTTACAGAACAAAGGCAAACTGAACAAGCTAAGGGCTTCACTTAACATTCATGAAAATGTATAGCAGGATCAATACACCCAGCTAGGAAACAGGCTTGTGTTTTCATGTTCCCAGCAGAAGTACAGGCATTTTTTGCCTGGACAAAACACCAGGCCAACTGCCTTGGTGCAGAGAAATATGGTGCTTTTCTGGCTGTGCCTGGTTTAGAAACAGCTGTTTCTATAACAGTGTGAGTACAAGCAGACAGGTCGTGGCAGCTAATGGGATCCCAAGCACAGCTTTCCCTCATTGTTTACTGTGAATCCTGAATATTCAGGTCAAATATGGTCTCCAAAGCCAGAGCAGGCCCCAAATATGTTGGATAACCCTGATCCAACTGGAAAGCATAGTTAGCCCATTAAAAATTTCTATTGATAGCTGACCTCTGTCACAATATTTCCATGTGATGATAGAAACTAGCCGTAGCTTTTAGAGGTTTCTGGCAGCTCTTTGACGAAGCCTACGCAGAGGGAGCCCAGCCATGGCTCAAGATGGCTCAGTGATACCAATCAGTACTAGTCAGAGCACCCTGGGGACCTTCCAGCTATGACTAGAATTGAATCTTAAAAGAACTTGAAACCAGATTAATCAAATATCACACGCAGTAATTTCCTTTCCCATTACCATCAGGCCTTGCCCCAGTCACATCTTGTCCCAACAGTCCCTGACACCAGAATTTTCAGTCTATTTCATTGCTGGGATTTTTTAAGTACTTTTTTCCCCCCCTCTTTTATGCCCTTGACTAATTTTATCGTGCTATCTCAGTTTTAAAGAGACCTGTTCTGTGAGCAAGAAGAAGAAGACCAAACGGGAAGAAATGTCAGAGAGAAGAATTCAAGAGGAATATAAGAAACTGGGAAATGTTAGGTAAACCAGACCTTCCTTCCTTGGGACTTTGCCTCTCTAGGCAGAACTATCCTTTCCTATTGCCCTCCATGTTGCCTTTGGCTCATGTAGCTTGTTCTAAAACTATCGGCTCTTTTTCCTCCCTTCCAGGATAGAAATAGAACTAAATGCAAAAATGAACTAAAATCAAAGACTTTGTTACAAGCATGAGTGTTAACATGTAACTCACTTATTTATTTCAGAGGAAAAAGGAAGAAAAAGGAAAGATTCACATTTATCCCAGGGTTCAAAGGTCATCTGAGTCAAGCTGTGTCTTTGAACCCTAAAGGACCCCTTTTCCTAATTCAGGCACGTTCTTATTTTAGTGGATAGAAGTTCAACAAAGACTTTTTCCTAGGCCACCAGTTGTCCAGCCCTGCCAGTTGCCCACCATCTTTATGCATAATGGCAAGAAATGTCTCTTGAAGAGATTATTTGGCAAGATTTTCATTTTCAAAAGGGCTGATATGCCACAGAATTCCTTCTCCACAAAACATTTTTGTGCTGTTCAACCGAAATGTTGACAGATCAACCGCCTGAATAGAATAAACTCTGAAACTAGACTGTTGTTCAGGATGAGCCTAAACTTGAAATCATTCTTAATTTAAATCTATGCTAAATTAAAAATCCTCAAGCCACCTCAAGTATCCTCAAGTCACCTTGTGTGCACCATCTGTGCTAATTTACATTGTCATTTGCTCTTAGGCTTTCTACCCTTCTAAAAAATGCAAGAGAATGTGTTTACAGTGTAATGCTAATATGAGCTTCACCTTGTTAACTCATTTAATCAGATAATAATGCAAATACAAAACAAGCATTTAGAAATACTTTCCTTCAGGTCTCGCCCATGAATGATTGAATTGCAAATACAGATGGATATTTTTAGCCTACTTTTTACTGGGTTTAGATGGTTCCCAGCTGGGAGCCAAATCTAGAATTCTTTAATTCAAACTAATCTTCCTTGCTATTTTTCATATGGTTTTTATTCTTTTTTTTTTTTTAAGTCAATCTCTACTTTCTTACTTCTTCTGGAACTTGCTCTTGAGTTTTCAGATGACCTTGGAATTACTTCCTAATTTTCTCTGTTCTTTTATTTCTAGCTATCCCGAGATGGTGACTGGATTCTTCTTCATCCTGATGACCTTGCTTTGGTTCACTCGTGAGCCTGGCTTTGTCCCAGGATGGTCATCTTTTTTTGAGAAGTGAGTAAAATTACCTAAAAAACTGCACAGGAATACAACTTTGCTTCTTATGACTTTCTACAATATTTTTTTTCCCCTAAGACATCATCAGCCACATTTAATAAAGCAGTGAAAAATGGAGTCCTTATTAAAAAATTAGGATTTTTTTCTTAAATTGTGTTTGTTCATATAGTGACAAATTCCATTCTTTCTCATTATTCAAAATGAGCTAATTAGAGAAAGTAAATTAAGCCATTTCAAATGTAAAAGAATAGGAGGGTCAGATTTTGAGCTTAAAAAATTTTAGTGCATTCATAGAAAAGTTGTCACTAGAATATATTGCAACTATAATTGAAATTAGAATTTTTGACAAAGAGTGTTTTATCAAGAAAATGTCCATTCAATTAAATATTACTGAGAATGGTGACTGAAGCAAATAATTTTTCTTTTATTTTAAATAACATTGAAATAAATTACATTAAAACTTACTATAACACACTTTGCACACCAAAGAAGAAATGATTTGAATGTAAGTTTTCTTTATATTGCATAAAATTAACTTTGCATTCCAATTTTGACAGAAAAACAATTCCTAATATTATGATTTTCTGGTGATCACTGGAGTCTGGCACTCCTCAAAATACTTTTACAGAAAGAGTTTTAAACGTTTAATTTAAAATCAGTCTACAGTTAATTTCTAAAGGATCACTTGGGTTTGGCTTTTCCCCAGAATGTGTTTACTGTTTGTTACTTCTAGTAAACACACTATATTTCTGTACCTCCAAGTTAATAGATTTGTAAGCCAAAAGGGATTATTTTTTTTCAACCAGAATGTTAAAAATTGTTGAGCAATGATTGAAGTTGGCTACAAAAGTCAGTTTAACAAATGGGAAAAAAATCCAATTTGTATCCTTCATATGCAGGCATATTTTTCTAGAGGGCTGTTAGTATTACTTCAGATGTGGAAATACAACTGCACCTGCAGAAATGTGCTTGGAGTTATGTACCTGGATTGGAAGTGTTTCTGTTAATGTGCTTTTATGAAAACCTTGCTTTTTCTTTCCTAGGAAAGGTTACCGGACCGATGCCACTGTCTCTGTATTTCTTGGGTTTCTCCTTTTCCTGATTCCAGCAAAAAAGCCATGTCTTGGAAAAAGGAAAAAAGGTGAGGAGGATGCAGCAAGAAAGAGAGCTGGTACATTTTTCAATGTCTAATGATTTATTTTTTTGTCTGTAAAAAGTTCAAAGAAGAAACTTTTATGTTGGTAAATCAGGGTTCAGTTTCTCCTCTGATACCGGCCCTTCGTACACCAGACCTCCTTCTCCTTTGCCATAATTCATATTGTCTCATTCAGAGGATGACAAACAGGTCTTGAATCTGAGACTGCCACCTCTTCAGTGTTTTTCAAATTTAGGACTGAACTTAGAAAAGGTTCAGATGGAGTTCCATATTAAAGAACTATAATGCAAAAAAAAGCTGAAGATAAACCCTAGTAAAAAAATCATCACTTATACAGTGGAAATCACAGTAATGTCTTAAGATAAACATAAAGGAGGTCATAAAATCCCAGACAATGTTCCAATTTTGTGCAATGCTTCTCTCACAGTCTTCTTGATAATGAGATTATTTCACATTTGTGTTTGGGTAGCACTCAGTGGTTTGATCAGTTTGCTGTGCCAGGCTTTCAGCAGTGCTGTATGAAAGTAGAATGGTCTGCACAGTCTTACATGGAGTTATAGATGTATATAAACATACATTTTTATACTGTCATATATTGTACAGATTTTAGGAAAACATAGCACTCTCTAACTCCTCCTCCAAGAAAATACTCAGGCACTAAAAATCCTAATGTCCTCAGATAAAATCTAGGGGCCTAAATGCACTTTATCAAGCATCATGGCCTACTTCATAGCCCTTCTTTGATAATAAAATCCCATTGTAACACCTTCTCTGTAGTCTACAGATATATGCACATGTGTATCACAACACAGCACACAGTCCCTCAAAAAGCTGTAACATGAAAACACAGGGGTTTACAACTCTTTACATCAACAGAGCAGCCAAGGGAAAGCCAGGATGTTTGGAATTAATACACTGCATTTGCTGAGGCCAGGCTAGCCAGAGAAATAGGCTGTGGACTGCCTCTTTGCCTCTCTCTCAGGTAGTGCCATGCATATTCCATCATTTCTATTCTTGTAAAAATGTGAAGATCTTTGCAAAAAGGGCAGTATAACACTGGTCACACACTCACTTTATTTGATATAGGAGATGGTGAAAAGTCAACAGACATTAACAGCCTGGAGCCCATCATTACCTGGAAGGACTTCCAGAAGACCATGCCCTGGGAGATTGTAGTGTTGGTTGGAGGGGGTTATGCCTTAGCAGCTGGATGCAAGGTACTGATACAGATAATTTTTTTTATCCTCCTTTCTAAAAATAGTATCAACCTGCTCTTTTATTCCTTTGTATGCTCCCCAGTTTGGATTCATGATGTGGATACTTACAAGTTTGTACATAACTGAGGGAAAGAATTGTTTCCCACACATAATGTAGTAGGTAGCTACTCCCTGCACTCAATATGTCTTTTTCTTGCTATTTATTAAACACTGCAGTGAAATCTACTTTACTGAGCAAAAGGAAATGCAGAAAGCATTGACCTAAACTTTGTTTATTTGCTGGTGGGATTTGCTGATGCAAACTGCCACAGAGAGAAGAATCTGTTTTACAAACATACCAAGTATTTAGTAATTCTTGTGCTTCTGTCTTTTCCCCAGACCTCTGGCCTCTCTACATGGATTGGACGTCAAATGCTCTCCCTGAGCAGCCTTCCCTACTGGGCTGTAACTCTGCTGGCTTGCATTTTGGTGTCCATGGTAACAGAATTTGTTAGTAATCCAGCAACCATAACCATCTTTCTGCCTATTTTATGCAGCATGGTGAGTGAAAACAGTGACATTTTTAGTCTGTTGTTTCCTGACAGGCTTGTGAGAATTTTTTAGGATGTCAGGGTCTTTGCACTCCATTCACATGAAACCCAGCCTCAGTTCCCAAGCTACTGTTCTGTAACTTTGGAACTAGGACAAATAATAGAATTGGGCAGCCAAAAGCATATTTTAGCACCAAGGAATTTATAATACCTCTCAGCCCAAGTGCACTGAGGAATTCATAGGCCAAGTACAAGAAAAGGAGACTATGGAATCAACCAGAGAGGTGAATTTCACATAAAGCTTGAGATACTTTTATTAATTTTTTTTTTAATGTGTTGCTCATTAGTAGTCATCAGCTCCCTATTTGTAGAAAAGACTGGAGTGCTGAATTTTATTTCAGATTTTAAATTGTTCAGAAGGGTGATCTGGTAAGCATACTGTCTTCCAACGAGGAAAGAAGAGATGTTTGTAAGGGGCAGAAGAAAACCCAGGATGCTATTGACAAAGGTGCAAGAAAGAGATACTAATTTAATTTTATATTGGAATAACAATTACAGAAAATTTTCTCTTTATTTTTTTTATGTAATGTGAAGCTTTTCTTCCCAAGAGTGTTGGTCATTATCCATCTTTCCCTATTATAACAATTTTATGGGATTGTCCCAAAGCACGTTATGTGAACAGCTCTGAGGTAATATAAAGGTATGGTCAGACAAAAAGAACTAAGTGTGTTTCTGTGGCTTAGGAGTTCAGATTTGCTTCTGCTCCATGCAGAAAGTGACTCTCCTAAAAAAATATTTAGAGCAGTAATCTACTTGTAGTGTGAATTGCCATCTCAAGGCAAACTCTCTTTTTTGATTGCAAAAGGAACCTGGAGACACTCCCCTCCCCAAAATGATGGTAGCCTTGTTTACCCTTTCCCCCTTCCCCTCCGACATAAAACCAGGCCAAAGCCAATGTAAATGAAAATACAAAATTTTATCACCACTGGAAACCGCAGTAGAAGCACCATTCTTTAGCCCACTGTAAAGAATATTCCATCATCTCTGCCTTCTCACCATGCAAGCTTGGATCACAAACAGCTGGTTCTCTAAACCACTGTTCAGGAGGACATCACACAATGTCTCAGCATATTCAGCAGCTAGAAGAAGTGAGTTGTTTGTGTTAGCCTGTCGTGACTTCTCTTGGATGAAGACTGAAGTGGCAGTCAGTGTTAAGACCCAGAAGACACAATACAGAATGACACAGAGAACAAGTAGGAGAAAGAGCAAAGGTGGCCTATTAGTAGCAAACTCCACCCTCCCTCAGTGTGAAATGTCACAAGAGAGATCCATGGAGCACGACCAGCTCAAAATTATGGCATTGCTCTAAAAAAACCCAACCAACCAAAAAATAATTCACACTTAAGTTTAGAAATTAGGCAGATGGGATTCACAGAAAACAGAGAGGGTCCATTCATACTGATTGTCAGCAGTGACTTTTATTGATTAGGTAAAACACCGCTCTCCCTCTCTTCTTCCAGTCAGAAACACTGCTCATCAACCCTTTATACACCCTGATTCCTGTCACCATGTGCATCTCATTTGCGGTGATGCTGCCAGTGGGTAACCCTCCAAATGCCATTGTCTTCAGTTATGGGCACTGCCAGATCAAAGATATGGTGAGTCTTGGGTCTGGGTATATCCTCCCATGCTTCATGCAACTTCAACACCTAGTTCCAATCCACCAGCCAAAAATAATAATAATGATTATATTGGTGCTAATACTAAGTGATGATGTCTGCACTGCTGTTACATAATAGAGCTGTCAGGTTAAGAACAGCAAATCTGCTGTAGGACACACACATTTCTTATCTTTATTTTTTTCAATGAATGTAATGGTCTAAAGAGCTTCAGGAGTATGCAATTCTTTGCATTGACCTATTAAGACAAGCACAAGAGAGCAGGAGAAATTAGATTTATCACATAGCTCCACAGGAAGTCATGTATCACCCTGTTCTGTGTGGTTTAACTCTCCATTCTGATTATCAAGGATGAGAAGTTTGAGATTATCAAAATTGAGAAGTTCAAGTGACAAACTGAGCAGTTCATAATGAACTGCATCAGTCTTTAACCATCATTCCTGAATACTCCAACATATACCCTGACACATAATCCTCATTTATGCTTTTTTTTCTGGCTCTAGAAATCACTATACATAAATTATCACACTGTGTGTAAGTAAGTATAGATTTTTTTTTTTCTTTTTTCTCCTATCTTAACTGTTTTTGATTAAGTTGCTCTGATGCATTTTGCTTTTGCAGGTGAAAGCTGGCCTGGGTGTAAATCTGATTGGCCTGGCTGTTGTCATGGTGGCCATCAACACATGGGGAATTAGGCTCTTCCAGCTGAACACCTTTCCAGAATGGGCAGCAGTCAGCAACATCACAAGCCAAACGTAATCTTCAATGAAAAAAAAAGCAAAGGTGCAAGACCAAAGCAAGTTGGGACAAAATATTGTGCCTACATTTCACATAGGAAAGAAAGAAGGAAACTTGTGTATAGAGAGAACCAGGATCCATTGTAAAACCATGAAGAAAATCCACAGGGAGGTCTTCTGCAACAGCTTTTCTGTTCTGAAAATCAGAGTTAAAATGAGAGATTAGCTTTGCTCTGTTGTTGCTTTCTCTGGGATACCATAACTCAGAAAAAATCCACTCCTCCAGATTATCTACCTATAGCTTTTTCATGCCTTAGAGCAATTATGTAACTTGTATGTAGGACTCCGGGGCAGAAGACAGGTACTCATACACTGGTGTACTCAGCAGTAGCAGATCCAGTCCTGCCATTGACTTACAGTGATCGTAGGGTGAGTCTTATTCCCAAATCCAGAAGAGTTTTATAATCCTACTTCTTCTGAAGGAAAATTATTATTCTTCTTTTGAGATGATTCATCACTGTTTTGCAAAAACCACTTTTCCACCTAACTCATATGACCTGGACAGAAATCCAGCCACCAACTACCAGCTACAGCACTTCAAAGGGATAATAGGAACCGACAGAGAGGAAGGAGAATTCTCCTTAGAAGGAGAATGTGTTGTTGTTTTTTTTTCACACAGCACTAATATAAATTTCCAATATTGCAGTACTTGCAATCTCTGCTTTGGAAGAGTTTCAGGAATAGAAAGTTTTGTTCAAGACCTTCTTTATCATTACTGCAGTGGGAGTTCTTTCAGCAGGGGAAGCTGTGAGCAGCAAAGTCTTACCAGGCCAACACCCCCATTGCTCCTCTGGCTGCTGTTTAGTTATGCACTTTTGATTCTCCTGACAGAGAAAGTCTCCTCCCCAATGGCACTCAGCGCTGCTCCATGAGTAAGAAGGGAGAGGGCTGAAGTGGAGTGGTGCTGGTGTAGCTCCCCATCCTGTGCATTCACTTGAACATCACCCCCCCTGCTCTCTAGCAGCCCAGAGAACAGGAACTCCAAACGTAGAAAACTGACATAAAGTAGATAACTACCAAGCCAAAAGGCCAATCTCTTTATCTCTCATCAACAAAGTGAATGCCCTGCTTTCCTCAGTGGATCCCTGTGGCACTCATTAAATCTTCTCATGTATTATGTCCTGGTTTTAATAATTTCCTTAATGTCAATACATTTAAGCTGTAGATTAGAATGATTGAATCTCATGTAATCACACACACACTTTAATGAATTTTTCTTCTTTCCACTTTTAATCTAGTGTGATAGATAGTGTGAGTAGATAATGTGCAATAGATAGTGTGAATGTCTATTCTGCAAAAATAAAATGGCAATAAAATGAATTATTCACTACTGCACATTCTGGTGCTCCATGAGAATACAAATTGGATATATTTCACCCATAACCCACCAAACCCTTAGAGAAGCAGTGCTGAGACAGCAAGAGGTGTTGGTTTACTGCTTCTGTCAAAACAGAGGGATCCCACAGACTCGGAAATAAACAGATACAATAAAAGGTCATAGGCTGGCAGAGGGGAAGAAATATGGGAAAAACACAAAAGCATGTCTTAGCCCTTGTTCCAAGAGCAGGAAGTGGCATCCTTTAGCAAAACAATTGATATTCCTGGTAGTTCCTGTGAATCTCATTTTTAATAGCAAAGTGCTCCTGTGCATCAGTGGCTTAAAGCATCCCCATGACCCCCTGATGCATAAAACGACCTCGGCCTCACTTTTTCAACTCTTCTCTCATCTCACCAGTTCCTGTGTTCCCCCACCCCAAGCCTGCTGCTCTGATGCACTCCAGCACACAAAGCTCACGCCAGCCTCTGCCATGCAGATCCTCCACACCTCCTCTGCTCCCTTCCCTGGGTGTTTGCCTGCTCCCCAGCAAGAGGCTTCTGCTGAACACAAACCCCAAAACGGTGCTCTAGGCTGAGGCACTCTGACCTCCCCCTGGCACAAGCTCCACCCTGAAGGCCCAGGAGCAGGAGAGGAAGGGGCTGCAAGGCCTGTTCACCAACATGGGTAACTTCCTCCAGGAACAACCACTGCAGTGGGTGGGGGTGTCCACAGTACCAACAGTTTTGTCCCTAAACACAGCAAGCAGAAGAACATCTCTGTGTTCACAGTGCCTAAACTTTTGACCATTCTCCCCCTGCCAAGAAACTCTTTCTGGCTTGCTTTCTTCCCAGGGCTTTAGCTGCTCTGCACCTTTTCCTGTGAACTCATCTTCTAATCCTTTTCACTTCACGCTCCATCCACCAGCATCTTCCAATTGCCTCTCTGCTCAGCAAAAAAGGACTCTCTGCCCTGCTAATACTGATTTCTGAGCTCTGCTCAGC